>NW_020885078.1:238259-291832 GCF_003945725.1 Corapipo altera | reverse complement strand
GCCAACAGGAAATAATATGTGGAGGTTTGATGGGGTGATAGTTTCCACAGCTACTTGGTTATGAACTAATAGACCCCACCACACACATGCCCCAGCTCACCTTTTTCTCACAAGCAACGGGCAGGATGCTGTGGCAAACATTTCTGACTCAGTTGCACCGTGCAAGATTAACCCTCCCCTTGTTTGGAAAAACAAGTTCACCACATCCTGGAGGAGAAATAAGGCTTTTCTCATACTGGCTGAGTTACTGATGGCTTCAAGACAGGCTCTGCAGAGAACATTGCAAGGTCTGCTTCATTAAGCTTTGTCAGGTTGTCCCTCAGACCCTGCAGACCCCTGGAGGAAGACCCTCACCCTATGTACAAGAGAAGTGAAATTTGCCTGGCAAATCCAAATCCAGTAAAATGCTTGTTTAGTGCATCCTACCACCATAATGTAAATCAGGGGGAGTTGTTCCCTAGCATTTTTATCCTGATTTTCTGATGACACTCTGAATGTTTTCATCTTACACTCCACACCTTTTCCCAATCTCTCAGGCAGATTTAACTTTTAAGAACACTCCCTTAGAGAAAAATGGTGTAATCAGGTGGACAGGAGGGAAAGGTCAATGATTGAGTGCTTTTATAATCCTTTGCATAAACTGTTGATCAAGTCTGGGGCTAGGAATGGCTCAATCCACACCTCCCCTGAGAGGTAGTTGAGAAAACAAGAGGGTCCTTTCTGTACCTTGTGACTCAGTGGGATGGTCTCTCTCTAACAACTCTACCTTTTTTTTGCCCCCCCCAGTCTCTGCAGAAATCATTCTAAATTAATTCTAATTTGATGTTCCTGTGAATGTTTAATAAACAGAGTGACCATTGCTGTTGGACTTTGCTGAGCTTTTGCAAATTTCTATTAAACATGCTTTTGCTTACACCTTTGACAGTGAGTGTTTAATTGACCTGAGCCACTCATTTCATGAGAGGCTTCCTGATTGCCTCCCACTGAGCAGTGGCTTTTCACTTTACGTTTGCATACATAGTTGAATTACAGGACATAGATCTTAAGAAAACAGGAGAATAGAATTGTTTCCAGAAGAAACCACATAATAGGGAGCTTTTGTACAGTCCAATAGTAAGATTGTGTTAGTGTGGCTAATTCCACAGAAGAGGACAGAGTCTGCACCTCTCCCAGCTCATATGATCTAAGGAAAGCTTTTGTAGAGAAATTGTGCTCCACAGTGAAATGCTCTCTGTTAAAACCAGCACCTTTGCATTTGGAATTATCCTGAAATCAGAAAAAGCCAAATTGTCCAGTGAGGAATCCAGAGATACCAGAAAAATGGAGGATGATTCTAAGCCAAACTCTTTGGTACAATACCTTTTAACAGTACTATCTATATTCTCCTTGAGATTTAATTGTGTCCATATTTGATTGTGTTCAGAGAGCCTTTGAATATCTCCAGAGGTGGAACCACTGTCCCTGGAGATATTCAAAAGCCACCTGGACATGGTCCTTGAGAAACAGCTCTAGATAGTCCTGCCTGAGCAGGGGAGACCAGATGACCCCCAGAGGTCCCTTCGAACCTCAATAATTCTGTATTTCTGTGATATCTTCCTCATACAAAGAATGTTTGCCTAGGAATTTCAAAGAAGAAAGTCTAGTTTAAGAGTATAATTATTAGAACTATTAGTTATTCAAAGGTATTAATGCCTTAAGCCCCTATTAGTTTTTTTATTTTTCTAATTTTTGCAAGCTTTATAAGTTTTATAAGTAGTAGAAGTAGATTTTAAAAGCAGCAGCCCTCATTCCCTTACCCTGTAGCACAAGTAGTTTACACATTCCTTAACCCTCTTACCCCATTCCATGCACCCCATATCAATCCTACCCCCGAAACCAGTAGAAACGTTTAGTCTCTTGTCAAGGCAAGGCCTATACTGTTTAGAGAACACTCATATCTAGGCCTGAACAACAGAACAGAGTCAAGAACTAGGTGACCGTGTACCCTTTGTGCTCTGAGGATGATGAGAATGATGAAGAGGTGGTCCCAAAGGCCCCCAGACCCAATTCTCAGGGGGTGGATTCGGGGCGGACCAGAGCAAAGGCTACAGGGTGGACACACTTGGGATTGGATGGATGGTATTATAAAATGTAACATCTCAGGCACAGCTGGCGGGCATCTTGTAACATGTATTGCCTTGGCACAAATTAAAACCCTTTCCTTATTTCACCCTCAATTAACTGCTCCTGAGTTATTTTTTAGCATCAACATTTTACGGCATCAGTATAAATGAGCATTTTTATAGCAAAGAAAATGATTCTAAAATCACTATTGATGATTGTGCTTTGACCTTTCCCACCTGTCCCTCTGATTACACCATTTTTGTCTAAGGGAGTGTTCTTCATATTAAATACTGACCTAGGGGCTAAAAAATTCCTCCCAAGACTGTTATTGTTTTCATAGAATGGTTTGGGTTGGAAGGGACCCTAAAGCTCATCTTGTTCCACCCCCTGCCATGAGCAGGGACACCTCCCACTAGCCCAGGTTGCTCCAAGCCCCATCCAACCTGGCCACCTCCAGGGATGGGACAGCCACAGCTTCTCTGGGCAACCTGTGCCAGGGCCTCACCAGTTCAGTATAAGAAAAACCTTCAGAGATCCATTCCCCCGAGCCAAAGCTCTCTCTCCACCCAGTGTTAGAGCCCAGAAACAGCTGATGCGAACATATGACTCAGTATGCAGGTGCTCATATCTAAGTTGCAGAGTCTGTGGACTTCTATTTTCTCAGTGCTCCTGGCCCTTCCCAATGATGCATCCCTGTCCATTCTCAACCCTGTCCCCAAGGATCTGTTAACCAGGTCTGGGTCATGCTGAGTCACACAACAAATGTGCCTTGTGGGTGAGGAAATTTTCATCTTTGTAGGTAAAGGTCACATGTGTGTCAGACAAGGGGCTCACATGCCTGGAAGCTGTTCATTGTGAGCATCTCCTCACCTCTTCTGTGCAACTCCTGTTGTCTTGTGGGGCCTTGTTTGTTTGAAGTTTCTGATTCACACCCTTTCTCCTTTTAATACAGCCCTAAGAAACTCGAGTCATAAAAGATGTTCTTCTGGTCCAGACCACTCAGCAGCAGGCCTGTAACCCCCAAAGCTATAACTGAAGTTACATTTATTGCAGGGAATAAGACAAAGTGCATGGGCTCTTAGATGGATTGAAAAGTATTTGAGAAGGATCCCAGTACTTTATTATCAAAATTATTACCCAAGAAATAAGACAAAACAAGAGCACAGACAGTGTCTGTGTCTGCTCTGGCATCTTGGGAGAGGGCTCACTTGCAGAAGAGTTATTCCTCCTTCTGTGTACCTTGGTGATCCAAGATGTTCAACTCTAAGAGGTGTAAAAGAGAGACCTTAAAAAGCCCTCAAGGTCTGATGTAAAGTGGCAGTTAAAGTTTTTGATAGTTTTAAGTTCAGGATCCCTTACATCCTCAGGGAGTTCAGCATCAGATTCAGTGCCAAAACTTTGGAGAATACTTGGTTCAACATGTTCAATAATTCAGTTTTTTTCGAAGGATTCCAAGTGAGTCAGATGATTTAGGGGTGAGAGCTAACACACCATTCCGTACTAAGTACATGGAAGAAAGTATGGCATTTTTTACTATCGTAAACATTGATTGCTTGATTTTTTCTCAGTATTTCTACATCTTACTACATCAGCTGCAATACAATCCCAGTTTGGAAAAAGAGCATAAGGAACCAATTTCACCAGTACTTTTATTTACACAAAATGCCAATATTTACAATATTTAATCAACTTACATCATATGACAGCTTTTTGTAAATCTAAGTGATTTGGTTGCATGTTTCAAATGGTTGTATGGGCTTGTATTGTATTTTTTGTTTTATTTCAGAGTCTCTCATGTTTGTCTAGGCATCACCATGGTTATTTCTCTGCTAGATTTATGTTAACTGTAGAAAAACTTCTACAGTCCAGCTCTTCAGAAAACTAACTTGCATTTCTGTGGAAGAGTTCGCTAACATGATGATGATGATGTCTAGGGTTTAACTGAAAATCTAAACTACTTTGCTAACTCCTGAAAATCTCTTCAACTGTATGCAACTGAAAGAGAACACTGGTTTTAGAAAAGTTGAGCTGATTAACATTTCTTTACCAATGTTTCTTTAAGTGTTGTTCAATTTGGTCACCATGAGGAAATCTGAGATTTGTGGGTTTGCTTGGTATTTTGTCATGATGGTTCTGCTCTAACCTGTTTTGCTTTTTGGTTTATTTTTTTTTCATTGTTTTCTTACTTTAACTTAGTGAGGTCCATGTGTTGTGCTCAGCCATCGTTTTACCTCTCTGTAGTCCTCAGCTCTCATCCTGGATCAGGGAGGCTTCAGACCCTTTTGAACTGTGTGAAGTATTAAATCCCCATTGCAAATGGTGTCTTAACCCATTTTAAGTCTACAGTTCTTTTCTGAGGGCCACAGAGCCCCAGGGCATTCTCTGGCAAAAGTTTACAGCCTCTTGTAGGCAAAGGTTCCACTTTCACCTTTCTCCTGGGGATCTGCTGCCTGTCACTTTGACAGCTTCTCCTCCAGCTGGGAATGTTTCTCAGAAGCCCTTATCCTTCAGGGCTGCTGCGGGCAGAGTGGGAATGCAAATAGGTCCTAGAGCCCAGTAGGACTCAGAAAGTGCAACATCTGCATTTCTATGGACTGGAGACATCTGCAATTGATCAGACACAAGAGCTTCACTCATCACTGACAGAAAGCAAATTCTGGCCTGGGAAAACCAAGGTGTTGCCTTTCAGTTTTCAGTCTCTTCTGGTTTTGCAGAGGCTGAGACTGCTGCAGCCACCATGAACTTTGAGACTTGACTCTCAAAACACCTCCAGACACCTTCTCAGCCCTTTTGCTGCCAGCAGGTCGTGGCACAGTATGTTTTGTGGCTTCTCATTTTAAAAAGGCACATGCCACCCACAATGTGAACTTAAATGAAACCTTTTAAGTACTTTTTAGGCAAATTTTCACCTCTGGTGTATCAAGTTTGATCTTACTCCCCTCTGATGGGCCTCACCCATAGAGTGTATCTGAAGATCTGTCCTGCTGAGCAAGTCAAAATGGTGAGAGTTCTCTCCTGTGGTAGAGAACATTAAAAGCACCTGAAAGAATAAACATCTTTCCAAGAGGTTAAATGGAAAAGCATCACAAAGGACAAGGAAATCTGAATAGCAAGGAGAATATTTTGCATTTCCCCTCATATTTTTATTCATGTATGGGGATAGGAGTGTTTTTGCTTCCGGTCTACACATTTCTTGCTTCTGCAGAAACGTGTGGGAATGCCCCAAGCAAGATTCAGTATCTGAAAGGTTTCAGTGCCCAGATACAAAGGATGGTGAAGTTTCATAGGCAGAAAGGCTCTGGCAGCACCAGGCAGGACTCCCAGTCTCATTCCTGAGCAAATTGGCTCAACTGGATGAACATCTCCCCTTTCCAGCTCAGCCCCTGAACACACACACAGTCTTACCTTTGCAGGAAGGCTTGGGGTTTTTCTCATGTGATGCCCCACAGTCTTGTAGGGCCAGAATTCCTCCCCCTCAAGTCTTTAGCTGCTTCTATGCCTAGCACAGCACCCTGACCTGGAGTTTCTTTAGTTCTCTCTTTCAGAGGAGAGCAGGGAAGTTTGTTGCCAGGTGCTGTTAAAATGGGTCTGGCTGTGACATGGCTCGTGCTGCTCATTTCTTTCTGCTGTGAACCCGGCTGGGTGTCAGAGCTCTGTCTGTGACCATCACTGCCTGTCTGGGATCCCCTGAGCAGGGCCTGCCTTTGGAAAGAGGAGTGTACCTATATTCAAAAGGATACTCAAAGCAAACCTCTAAAATTCTGTGAGTTTTAGTCTGGTAAAAGCAATTAAAGTATATGGAATTAGGTGAAAAAATATCCCACCCTTTTTTTTTTTCTTAAATCAAATTTCGTCAGAATACTCTTTTCAGTTTAAACTTTATAGTTGAGATAAGCCAGATTTTATTCCACTTTCTCGTTAGAGATGTTTTTATAAGATGATAAACTTATTGATTTATTCTTTTTAATTTAAACAATATCAACCTCCACGAGAATGGTAAATACTAAATACCTTTTTGTATTGCTGAATTCTTCTGTTGTCTTACACAGCACTAAAAATACAAGGTGAAATTAATATTTCTGCATTTGCTTGTAATAATCTGACCTGCCTCTTCTGTTTCCCCAAAATACCGAGGAGTTCCTGATAAAATTACATCTATTGATGGAAACTGAATTTCTTTGTCTGATCTCTCCTGCTACCTGCTGGTCAAAGTGTTTATTGTTCTCATAATATTTTTGATTTAATGAAATCCAGTAAGCAGGGCAAACAGAAGGAAAAAAACCAAAGCCAAAACAAAAAAAGCCAGCCAATCACCCAACCAAAAAAAACCCCCAAATCCCCAGTAAATGTTGTGTCTGCACATGCCACAGATTAAACTGCTTTGCTCTTCACATGCATTTTTGCCTTGCCAGCAGGTGCAGTTGGAAACTCTTGCTGTGTAATACAGAGGCTTTAGAAAGTGCAGGCCCAGGGAACTGAAAGAAGATGAATAACTGCAGTGAGATTCAGAGAAGCTTTATTTAAAGATAAAAACTAAAGCAGGTGCAGAGCTGTGAGTGATTTGTACCAGAAGAAATGGAGTAAAACGTGGGTAGCACTTGCAGCACTGCTTTCACGAGTTATTACTATTTCTAAAGGAGCTTTAAACTGTATGTTATTCAAGAAACTTGGTGGTCAGAATGTCCTTGACTGGAGGAAAGATGCCTTGCTGGGATTAAGGGATATGTCTGTGCCCCAAAAAGCCATTATGTCTCAGTCAGGTCTCCCAAAGGTGGGGATGTCTTGCTAACCAAGGAGGAAGTCTGAACCAGCAAGGAACACAGCACAGGCCTTCAGGCTTCAGGCACTGAAGAGGCTGATAAGAAGATGAGGGAATGCAAGTGCCAGAGTGGCTGGTGCCCTGGGATCAGGGAATTGTGGGAAGCTGTTCTGTGCAGGAAGGCTGCACCTGAGGTGCCCTCAGGAGCTGCATCCTGGGGAGGCTCCAGTCCTTTGAGCTGTGTGGTGTCTGAGGAGGGGGTTTCTCACTGGGATTTCTCACATCAAGTTCTGCCCATGGACCTGGCTCTTTCTGCACACAGGTAAGTCTGTCTGCATGGTACAAACCTATGGATATAATACTTCTGGAATTTCATCCAGCTGGGAACTCAGAGTGCCATACAGTGGAGTCCTTCTCTCCTTTAGACATCACAGTCCTCAGGGGGTGCTTTGAAGCGGTGTGAGGGGGTCCATGGTACAGGCAATCAAGGGGAAGGTGGGTGTAAAATAACTTATCCTATGGTGTCTACTCTGTGAAATAGGAGAGAGAAATTAAATTCCTTAAAAATTCTTCTGTACCAAAATGCTGCAGGGACTTGGAGGAAGATGGAATGACTTAAAGAGACAGAATTGATCTGGTTTTGTTTTAAATGAATATAAAATTTTCTATCTATTTTATATAAATATATAAAATGTTCCAATGATATGTTACAGTAACATCAGTGAGAGAGTTTCCATTGTTGAACAAGTTTGTGTATTTAGAACTCTGGCTGAGAGGTTTAAAACTGTTTAGTCATGTGATCTGCTGCTTTCCAACTTCTAATGAACCGAGCAGTTTTTCCTCCCTCATCTCAGCCAGCTTTTAGCAGAAAATCTTCTACTCTAGAAGGAATTGCACATACAGAGTAGCTTGGAAAGCTAGTGAGCTTGTATAGAAATCATTTCTGCATGGGCAGGCACAAAGGTTTCCTACATTGAACTTATAATTTGAACATTAGAATTCCTCCCTTCTTCCCTCTCTCCCTTCCTTTCCTTACTTCCCTCCTACCTTTCCTCCTTCCTCACTTTGCTGTACAGTAATTTTGGAAATGGCACTCAAAGAACAATTCCAAATGCCAATTGTGCTATGGTGACCTACAGAGAAAAACTCAGCTGGACATGGGAAGAAGGTATTGTTTTGTGAAGTACTGTGACACTGTGATGCTGGGAGTGACTTCTGTGCAGGAACCACAGAGACTCTTCAATTTAGCCACTGTCACAGAGTAAAGACACAAGCCCTGCTGTACTTGCCACCAAGAAGAAAATATCATTAGCTGTTTTCTGTTGACTTCAAGTAAAGGCGCTTGAGAATTGGCTGGAATAGAAGTGGTGGACTAAGTTGTTTCAAAAGGGATGCCCAGATTTTTTTTCATCTGGTCTTGAAAATCTGTTCAAAATGTTTTCCTTCTCTATGGAGTGGGACGTAGAAAGATTACATTCTGGGGAAAGTAAAAATTTGAAAAAATGTTCTTTTTACTCTAAGGAAAATCTGCACGTATTTACCAATTGTAGAAACTATTACAGAATTATTGATTTCATCAAATCAAATGAAATTACTTGATTTCTTCAAATCAGTGTTACCATACAGAGAAATGTTTTTATTGTCTGGTTTTAGAGGTGCTGATCTACTTAATGGATTTTTCATGGCTTTGAATATTTAATTCCTGTGTGTAGTTATCAGGTTCCTTTAAAATAAACATTACTGACACTTCTATGTGATAAGGAATAGTTAAAAATCCTAATGTGCCATAGAAACATTAAATTTCAGGAGGGGATGGAGGTGGCATTTTTGTAAAGGGCTGAGCTGCTGTGGGCGCATTCATTGAGACGCTCAAGTTTGTGTCTGGATTTCAGCTGGTGGTGGTTTCAGGTGAGCTGCTCCTGTTTAGCTGCAGGAATATGAGGATGCTATTCCCAAGGACCTTGCTCCCATTTACAGTTCCAAAATCAGGGGGAAAATGTTTTTTTGAAGAACAAATCCCTTCCCTGCCAACTATAGTAGCCAGTGTGGGGAAGTAAAAGGCAGATAATCAGTAAAATCCTGCTTACAGTGGTTGCTTTCAAAGCTATCGTCTAATATAGAAATGAAGCAGCTCCACCAGAGGTTCCTTTCACAGCAGAAAGTTCAGTCAGGTAAGAAAAATTGGGAAAAACCACTGCAAATGAATGGATATGAGCAAATTAGATCACATTATTCCCTGTGCATTTAACTTGATGCATACAGATGGCAAATTTAATTTTAATTTAATGTTATTTTAATTAATTTATTTTAATTACATTTAGTTTTAAAATTAAAGTTCAAATTTATTTTTATTTTAATTTCTTAAATTTGATTTTAATTCAAGTTCATTTAACTTTTGAAGGCCAGAAGCAGCTGAGATCCTTGCCACTAAATTGTGTCTTTTCAGTTTGATGTCATTCTGCAGATTAAGATCTGTTTTCTGACTGGACAAACTGGTTGTGATTGCCAGTCCAGTGTTACATGAGAAAGAGGTTGGAAGCTTCTGCCTGTTCAGAGACAGAAGCACCACGTGGGGTGGTTTGTCTCTGTGGAAGGATTTGAAGTTATATTTGAGAAAGGAAAATTGGGATTTAAAATCCTGCAATGCTTCTTTTCTGTACATCAGCAGTTTCAAAAAAAATACGAAAAAACCCTAGAACTACTGCAGGAGATGAAAAAATAAAATAAGGAGATGTTTCAGTCTCCTCCTCTTTCTTCTTTTTTTTTTTTTTTAACTCCAATTAGGTTTTTTTGCAAAGATTTCTATAGTACTGAAAACACTTGGGGCAAATACCAACTGATTTTTTGTCAAGGAGATATATCTGACACCAAATCCCACTCACCATAGGAACTTCTGGGCTTTTTTCCCCCTGTTTTGGTTTGTTTTTTTTTTCTAAAAGAGGGGTTATTTCTTCTTAAATATGAGAAATACACAGACCTCTATAGGCTCAATTACTTCCAAGTAAATCCAAATGGGGAAAACAGGTCCATGAACTCTCTTAGTTTACAGCTAAACTAGACAGACAGGAGCAAATCAGTTCTTGTTCTCAGTAAATCATCACCAATAATCCAGTGTCCCGTGAAGTCCAAGTGAACAATTAACTCTGCTTTGAACATACTTCAGTGCTTTGTCTCTCACCAGTCATATCTTACAGAGGAGTAAATCCTTAAGGGTTCATCATTCTTTTGGTGGTGTTCAGGGTATGGGGGACACTTGGATGAGGAGTTCAGACCATTTTGCTGTGAGGTGCCTCATGCTGCAGGCTGGTGCAAGCTGGGACAAGATAAGCACTATAACTGAGGTGGATGGACCAAGTGCTGTAGGAAAATTTCTGCTGTGTTATGCTTTTTCTTATTCATTTTCATGCTCACAGTTAATTATTCTGACTTCTACAGTTGCTGTTATCACAGAAGGATGGAACTACAATCTCCTCTGTGATAGACACGAGCTGGGCTGGTGAGAGAGGATCCCACAGCTCTGGGATTCATGTAGGGAGTTGTCAGGAGAATTTTTTCAAGCATTTCAATCATAGAATGGTTTGGGTTGGATGGGACCTTAAAGATCACCTCATTCAAACCGCCCTGCCATGGGCAGGGCACCTTCCTCTAGAGCAGGTTGCTCACTCAGACTTTTGATCTAGGAAGCTTGAGAATAAACACCCTGAGAAAGCTGTCAATACACATCAAAGTTAAAAAACTCCTTTGAGTCAAAAGCTACTGCCAGCAGTTTTGGTAAAGCTCTTTGTCACAGTGAACCTCCGGAGGCACCTACAAAAAGCTGACTTCTGGAAAAGGAACAAGGCTGTCTGTTCATCCAAGTAAGTGCCAGAAACAAATGTCACAAAAACTGGGCTTGATGATACTGAGATGAGCTTTGGCCCATCCCTGGAAGTGTTCAAGGCCAGGTTGGATGTGGCTCTGGGAAACCTGGACTAGTAGAAAGTGTCCCTGCCCATGGCAGGGGGTTAGAACTGAATAATCTTTAAGGTCCATCCCAACCCAAACCATTCTCTGATTCTATGGTTCAGGGATTTAAAGATAATTTTCCACTTAATGACAAGCTTTCCAACTACCAACAGTCAGTGGATGTGCCACCTTTCAGACAAAGAATAAGTGAATATTCATCTTGAATTGTCAGACTTGTGAGTTTACTCTCTCTCATACAAAACATTCAAGGTCAAACCTACCAACCCAGGGGGATTTTGCTTCCATCTTCATCACTGCTTTTTGAAGTGGTTTTTTTGAAGTAGTATCTTCAAGATGAAAATGTGCTTGAAAAATACCCATATTTTTCTATGGATTATAAGGGACACTGGGACATCTGTAGTAAGTTTAGATATCTCGTGTAGGATGTGTTTCTGGCCTCTCAAGACATCTCATTTCCCTGAACATGTAGTTCAGAGTGCCAGTTTCTTTTCAAATTAAGGTTCAATTATTTTTAGAAATGAAAGAGCATTTAATAAGCAGAGAGAAAAAGTCTGTCATGGATCAGAACTTCTGTAGCCAAGATTTTGTAAAGCTCTGCCAAGGTGTAACTTTGGAGATGAAAATCAAGAGCTTAAATGGGAATAAGGAATACATATAAAATTAAGCCATGTCAGCCTAAAAGAATCGTGAAAGACTTTAAAAAGCAAGTGCCTGTAGTTCCAAGGATTGCGTGCAGGTAGATTTGGGACACACATATCCACAATCAGTCCCCCATGGAGTTTAACTGATGAATTGGGTCATCGCATTATTCTTAGTTTCCAGAATGGAAGTGGGGATTGTCAGGTGAGTACTTAACATTTCAATAGTCCGAGAAATTTCACTTTTAATTTTTATATAACTTAGAATTTTAAAAGCACTGGAATATCAGAGGCTGGGAAGAATTCATGCATGTCATTGCCTGACCCTGATCACTGAAATCTATTGAAAAAATATTCTTGAGTGTCTTTATCCTCCAACAAGTTTTTTTAGTGGTTGACAACCAGCATTTTTAGTGTTCAGAAAATACAAGTATGCATGGATTTTTGTCCCAAGGCAGATTATCAGGCTGTAGATAGGAGTAGGTAAGAACTTAGTGTTTTCCAGAAGTGCCCACTTGTATCTATCTTTAGGTGACTTTCCAAGGAAGGTTTCATTTCAACTATAGTAGCTCAATATTTTGGATGAGAGTATTCCTGCCTGTGTGATTGGAGGTGGCCCAGTCCTTACACAGAAGAAGAAGCAATTTGCTGCAGCATGTTTTGGCAAAATTCACAGGGAGCAACTTCCTCTGACTTTTAAGCCAGAGCTGATCATGTATTTTACAGCAAAAGAGGTACCAGTAGAAACTGAGTCCATTAAAACTTTTATTACTGCAGATACCATTACTCTGAGTTCTCCTTTCAACTGGTAATTCTCCTTCAGAAATGGGAATAAACTACTGGTAAAAACAGGTGGGTTTTTTTCCTAGAGAGGAACTGCCTTGTAAATGCTTTTGTAGCTGAAAGCAGATATATAACTGAGATGGAGTGATAATCACACCTTGGTGAAGGAAATCAATTTCCAGTTTAAAGAAGAAAGAAAAGAAAGGGACATGTATAATTATGAGTAATAGGTTCATGGTGATGTCTTTAGTTAAACCATGAGTCTCATTCCATAACAAACTGTGAATATCAAAATTTACTACTCCCAGATGGTTTATTTAGCTTCTCTGTTAGGAAAGGAAGAGTTATAAAAGCAAATCTGTTTCTCTGCATAGTTTTTGTAAAGCAGTTTCTGGCTGTGTGAATGCAGGAAACTTTGGGAAAAAAACTTTTGGACAAGGAACAAGAATTATTGTAAAACCACGTAAGTGAGCATGAATAATGTAAGAATTGCACTTCCATGTGCTTATTTTCTAAGCATTTCATTTGTTTGAAGGTATAGGAAAACTTCTCTGTTCTGGTGAGAATCCATAAGACTGAAAAGCCTTTCAATACTGATTTTTTGTATGCCAACCCTTCCCAAATGTACTGTGTTACAAGGGCAGTGGTGGGAATGAATCAGACAAATTTTTTTTGTCTTTTTATAATTAATATGTTGGCACAATAATGGTTGCAGGTGAATGTGTCAATACTAAATACCATCTTTTTGTATCCATGCTTCAACTGAAATATCTTAAATGGAAAAAAACAGGGAGATATAAAACTTTTTTGCTTTTACAGACCCAAAATATATCCTGATGTGAACACTAAAGTATTAATTAATGACATTTATGATAAGATTTAGTTTAGTAAAATTTTAGTGAATAAAAGTAGATTTATGTGGCTACAATCATCAGCACAGTGACATTTTGCTTCATGCTGACCTCTCCAGATTTTGGAAAGGCAATAGTTGACCCTGTCATTTAGCGATGATTGGGAATCTGTTCAAGTCAGCCTGCAGTGGTTTATAGAAAGCACCTTCTCACAGTGTGTTTGGTGCTTATGGAAAGTTCACTTTTGGTAGAGGAACTCGTCTGTTTGTGCTTCCAAGTAAGTCTTCCAGGAAAAGCAGTGCTTCAGCAACAGTGTTTCAGCATTTGTTTTCACTCCAAAATAGCATCTGGGCACATCCCAGGTCCAGCAGAGTCCATTTCGTTTGACTCCCAAGCACTCAGAAGAGCTGGATTCAGAAATGTCCTTGTGCTCTGGGCCTAGAGATCTTCTCCCAGAGATTCAGCAGGGAATAATGAATTAAGGTTCATCCTAGAGGCTTGCAGCAGAATAAACAGGCAGGGTAACTGCAAGCATCTGTTAAATTCTGTCCTGCCCTTTCAATTGCCAGGAGGTACTTTATAATGGGATTTGTATTCGAGCCTTTGGAGCCAGATTTTTGTTTCCAAGCTAATATCTGTTAAAGTGCAGAGATTTTTTTGGGGGGCTGTGATACAAGTAGGGGGATGCTGGTAATGAAAATTGACATGTAGAAAATGATAGGAGGAAATCAAAGGTTTTCTTAGTAAGTGGGCACCACAATGCCTAGGTTAATCAACCTACAGACTTCATTGGATCCGGATCCTATTCAGGATCCAGCGAGTGATTTATGCCCTGATTGGGTGTAGAAAGGATAACTAGTTGGGGTTGCATTTGTAACATCTCAATTTTTGCATTTCTAAAAACTTCACATAAACAAGTTATCCACTTAAATCTATGTGAGACCATACAGGATGTGCAATGTATAGCTGAAAACGGCCTACCTATCACACAAACTCATTAAGAGGACAGTTAATTATCTGACTGCAAGGGTAAGTTGTCTTTCTCTCTCTCCCTTAGATTTCAGTCAGCATATATGGCTTGAACTCTTAGTGAGGAACAGCGAATGGAGGTTTGTAGTTCAGGTGAGAGCACTTTCCTCTCCAGGTAGCTTAAAGAATGGAAAAAACTTATTGAGATCCCAAATATATGCCTAGATTTTCTTTGCTGGGTGCAGTAAGTCTGGGATGGGATTATCTTAGTTTGTTCCAGTCCAGAAATCATCACGTATCAGGAGTTTCCCCATTTTGTTGCAGAACAGGAAAGGTTTTTTGCAAAGGAGTTAAATGATGTGTGAATCCAGCATCAGCTATAGTAAGCTACAGTTTGGCAAAGGAACGAGTCTCAGTGTTAAACCAAGTAAGTGCATGATCTGAACAAAAATGTTTTGAAAAGTATTGGAGAACCTGATACTTGGAATTGGTTTTATGTAATTATCCTGGGAGGCGAAACTCCTTCTGTATCTACTGTTTGTAAGGATGAAATGATAACGTGGCTGGACCCTTCAGTGTAAACTCAGCAACAAGAAGAAATCTGGGGTTTTTTTGTAATGTCTGAGAGTTCATGGGGAGTAGCTGTTATGGGAGGAGTGCTTCCAGTAATTACAGTTAGTTTCTACTCACACAAAGGAAGCAAGGACTAGATTCTCAGCAAAATGGAAACCATGTAAATCAGAGTGAGGTGCCAGAGAGAGGGAAATCTTTCCCCAAACTATAGAGCTGTCTCATTGCTCAAGTTGATCAAGCTTCATGGTATTCCTTGGCAGACCATAGAAAAGAATGGATTTTCCTTGTGTTTTTCACATTTATCTCTTTTGAAGAGTACCTCAAGGGCTCACCATGTGTGGAATTACGTGAGCAAGAAGCAGAAAGGAGAAGATGACCTTTCAGAGAACTGACAAGTCTCTGTCCTATAAAAAAGTGATTTAATATGCATTAACAGATATAGGAGAGCTTGCAAAAGTTCTTCTCCTGTCAAATTCTAGGCCAGGTGTCATTGCCAGATATTCTGACTGTCCAGTTACATCTTCCCCTGCAAAACTCTTCAGGACTGGGGAATGAAGTGCTTCTGGTAATGTTTCTCTCTCTTTCCAATGCACAACTTTGAAAATAGAAGTTAATAGATGTATGATTTCCGTATGGGGGGGTGTCTTTATTCCTCCTATGACAAAGCATCCCATGTTCAGGGCACTTCATCTTTCCTAAACTGTAAAAATAATTGACACAAAACCTGAGAGGAGACAGAAAAGAGACAACCCAGCCTACATTTTGTAAGGATCTGTAACAGGCATTTTGCACATACAGTTTTATTTCAATGACTAATCATGTTTCCTGCCATGGAACTTGAAACGTTCAGAAGACCATGGAGTTTTTATAAGGAAGCTTTTCGCTGTGTGTATTCAGGAAATGCAGGCAGGTTGACCTTTGGAAGAGGAACCAGGCTGCTGATAAAGCCCAGTAGGTATCTCTTCACCAACAGGGTTAGGACAGACAGAGTCTTTTAGGTCTTTTGTTAGATCTTCCTCAAAATGGAGAAAAGCTTCTTTTTGATATGAAGCACAGAGGGAATGGGGAAGGAGATCACATTCTGAACAATTAGCTTTTAACTTGTCTTGTTGCTGGAGTGGAACAGCTTGGAAATTGCTCTTCTGCTGAAAATTAGTGAATGGCCTTTGTGTTGTCCAAGCAGTCAGTCAGTCAGGAGACACCCTGAAGGGGAATGTATTTGAGATTAGTGTTCATGAATAGCCTTTGTTTACTCAAAACATTAGACAGAGCTGGTCTCTGGGACTTGGGTTTGGATCCCTTACTGTGTTCCTTTACAACTAAATAAACAAGAAAAAATAGGACCTTAAATTGGTTTTCTCTGGAAGTTTCCTTCTGCTTAATTTTTCTTGGCTTCTTTCTCTTATGGGTCTGCTCAGCTTTTGAGCTTGACTAGCTGGTTGATCTGACTCCTTTTTCAGATCATGAGAAGTTTTGGAAACAGCTATGTTAGTTGTTTAAAAAGTGGTGGAAATTTTATCTCCCTCTGAAATGTCTAGCAGCCTGTTCTGGCTGTTAAAGGCTGGGGCTTCTCTCCTTAACAGTTTTTGTATAAAGGTTGGTTACAGTGGGGTAACTATCTTCCTGAAAAGTCACCTTTGGGAGAGGCACAAAACTAATTCTGAGATCAGGTACATCTTAAAACAAACAGTTATTTCACATTATAAGTGCAAGGCTGAGATTCTCCTGTCTCTTAACCATGACAAAAATCATTCTACTTTAAAACTGTCCAAGAACTTCAGCTGCATTATGCGAAGAGGGAACGGGGCTTGGTTTTCTACTGCATTCAGGATTGTTTCTATCTGAATTTCTATGGAAAGATCAGAGGTATGCAGCTAGAAAGACATCATAATTTTTAGAGTCAGATGTATGTGACAAGGATGACACCTGTGTTCCCTCTTGATCTCTTTTGAAAAACACACATATTTGTGTGCCCCAAAGTTGTGTGTGGTTTTTGTTAGTGAATGTATCACTGCATGAATTCAGCATCCAGCTGGAAAATGACCTTTGGAAGTGGGACACAACTGACAGTGAAACCAGGTAGGTAGAAAGCCTGAAGGAGTTAAGAATAGGAAAGCTTAATTCCTCTTTGAAACAACCATTAAAATTCCATTGCTCTATCCTTCCGTGGGCAGAAGGTCAGAGCTGACCCTGTACCAGAAAAAAAACTTCTTTGTAAAGCTAAGTACCTATCTGGAGGACTGGACTTTCTTATAGCATATGTGTCATTGAGAGCTGTAACATTTGAGTAGTTTTCTTCACTACTACATATTCCCAGAAAACTTCCAGTCCTGCAGACCTCACACTGTCCTTTTATTTCCATTGTCCAGAACCCAGACAATGTCCCAGAAGATGCAGTTCCTTCTCAGCTGGGAAAACTGTCTTACCCCTTGCTCAGCTGCTCCTACGTCTGAATACAGGCAGGTTTCCATCCAGGTTTTCACTCCTTGGTAAAAAAAAAAAAAAAGAAGAAGAAAAAAAGCTGGACTGTCATGGAAAGAGATGGGAACAGGCAGGGCATTGTTTGTTTGGGGAATCAAGAAATGTATTTTGAAGCCATGTAGGATGGTCCAGGGGGAGATCTCTGTTTTAATTCTGATCTAATGCTGGAGGAGGAATTTTGATGTAGCATTTCATTGCAGGAATGAAGGACAAAACGTGCAGTGAGTGACCATCTCTGACCAAACTGAAAGAAACCATCAGCTAGGAAAAGTCTTTAAAGGAAATGGAATTTACTGGGTAGACTAAGTTAAAAAGATCTTAAGCAGGATCTAATTAGGTACTGGAGGAGAAAAAAAGGTTTCTGTTTTGAAGAAAAACACTGTATGAATAGTTATGGAAACAAATTCACCTTTCGAAGTGGAATGCAGCTGAGGGTAAAACCAAGTAAGGTTAAGCCATTATTTGCTCAATGTTGTAAATATAAAAAAGAAAGATACAAAAAAATCATACCAGTGATATGTGAGTTGAGACAGGTCTAACTGAGATATGTCCACAATTACTCTGTCGGTAATCTATGTCCTTGCTTTCAGATAGGCAATATGGGGTCCTAAACACATTTGCTCAGGACATTTTGTGCCATGGCCATGCCAGAAGGGTTGCTTTTTGTCTCTTGGGATGTGGATGAGCTTGTGTCCTTGTTGAGGTGAAAACAGCTGTGTGAACTATGACACAAGCTCACACTTGGCAGAGGGACAGGACTTCAAGTTTTTCCTAGTAAGTACGACTGCTTTCTTGTAGTCTCCCTCCATGTCAAGTAAAACAGCCCCCTGCCCACTGAGATCTCCAGGATGCCCTTCCTGGGCTTGTGACCCTTCAGCTATGGGGTTAGAGGCCACCTTCTTTTCTCCAAGACAGGCACTGGCTTTGGGCAGAAGCAACAGGGCTCCCAAACAGGGTTTGTATCCACAGGTCCAACAGTGTCCTTGATCCTGCAATTAGAGTGCTAATGACATTCAGCACTACCCAGTGGAGATGCAGGTGACCAGCCTTGCCGAGTGGTGAGGAAGGTTTTTGTTGAGGGAAGAAACACTGTGTGAACACAGGATATGGGTCTTATAAACTTGTCTTTGGCTCTGGAACGAGACTCACTGTTTGGCCAGGTAAGTCCAGTGCTGTGTGTTCTCTCTGAGGCTGTTCTTTGGGTGGTTGAGAGCAGCAGCCTGGCTGGTTGTTTGGTCATCTCTGGGTGTCCATATCCAGGGATGGGCTTTGTTTTAAGGGAATGCCCAAAACAACCCTTCCTGCTCTCAGTTTGCCTGGGATGGACAAAGTAGCCACACTTTGATGCTCCCAAATGTCCCAGCTGCCCTGTGGGAAGGCTGTGCTGTGCCATTACATCCCAGGGTGGTAGGTAATGCAGCGTAAAGCACTGTCTCCCTTCTGCTGGCCCTGTGAGCGTGGGCATGGCTGGGCAAAGGCTGGGGAAGAGGTGCTGCTCCCCATTGGCTTGCTGGGCCTTTTGTTAAGGAAGGAAATGTTGTGTGATATTGGCTCTGGCTATGGTAAGGTGACCTTTGGCTCAGGGACCAGACTGTCCATCCAGCCCAGTGAGTCTGCAGTTTTCCTTTGCCTAATTTTTGGAAATCCTTGGGTGTCCACTGGGACACACTGCAGAATTACTTTTATCTGGATCACATTACAGATGGAGGGAGACCTTGGGTACTATTTCAAGAGACTCTTGTGCCTAGTAGCATGTTCAGTTGGAGGACTTCTGCCCTTTAGAAAATGTGATATGGACAGTGAAATGACAGAAATGTGCACTGCACCAGAGACCCTCATCCTAGGCTAGGTTCAGGTTCTTATTCCCATCCTTTTTTCCATTCCAGTACAACCAGCCTTTGGGCCAGGGATCGTAAAATGTTCCCTGATAACTCAGGGATAGGTTCTTCCCATCTCTGACACCTTTAGTGACCAAAATAAAATCTAGTTATTCCCAGGGATTTGAACACGGAAAAAGGTATTTGGCAAAAAGAACTTAGAGGAGACCAAAATGTGTTTGGGTGTTTATAACCTCTTTCAGAGGCAGATCCCAGCCCTCCAACAGCCTCTGGGGGGATTGGATGAAAAGGCCCATTTTGTAATGAGCTGTCACACAGTGATGGTTCTGGAGGGTGGGTAAAACTCACCTGGGGAAGTGGAACCAAACTTCTCATTTTCCCAGGTAAGTTGTCTCTCCTCTGAGTCAAGGGGGACTCAATATAGACAATGTTGGACTTCAGCTGCAGAAATAACAGTGCAGTGACTTTGTGGAGCAATTGGTTTGCACTGTCACCTAACAATTCTGTCCTGGGGCTGTGCTCCAGCAGCAGCACAGGATAAGCAGGAGACCAAAGGTAAACTGAGCTGTCAGGGGTAGTAATGTTGGTGCTGAACTACAAACCCCATGGACAGAGTGTGCTTTTTCTATTTTGGATACCAGACCAACACCAAGCCCTGGGGCACCATGTCCTGAAAAGTCTCAATGCCAGTCAGTGACAGGGATTTTGCAAACAGCCTGAGAAAGTGACCCCTGAGGTTTTATTTTCCCTCCTCTCTCTGTTGCAGTTCCTAAGGGAAAGCCATCTCCTGTCCAAGGGTCTCGTCCCTCTCCTCTCAAAAGGAGACCAGAGGGGTGAGAGCCAGGTTGAGCCCTGGGTTCTTGTAGGAGAGTATCACACTGTGTGACCAGCAACACAGGAAAACTGCAGTTTGGGCCAGGGACGAAGCTGCGTGTTCTGCCAAGTAGGTTTTCTGCTCCTGTTTCTTCTCTCCAGGCTGTCTCCTCTTGCTGCATTCCTGCTCTAGTGCACCTTCAGATCCTAAAAAAAAGTCTGAGGTGTGGGATACAGACACAAGGATTTGTGATTCCCCAGCCCTGGTATGGCTGGGTAAAGGCTGGGGGAGAGGTGCTGCTCTGCTGTGGCTTGCCGAGCTTTTTGTTAGGGAAGGAAATGCTGTGGGACAGCTCCAGAAAGGTGGCCTTTGGCTCAGGGACCAGACTCTCCATCCAGCCCAGTGAGTGTGCAGCTTGCTACTGGTCTTCCAAATTCCTCTCCTGCAATGGGAATGTTTTTATATTCATTCTTTCCTTTTGCCTTTGTACACTTGAAATGCCTTCTCTGCCACCCCACGCTCTGAGAATGCCCTCAGTGTAGTCTGTAATGGGGCTGTGCTTGCACAGAGTAAATCTCAACTTGAGGTCCGTGTGATTATTGGAAAAGTGTCACCTGTGCCTTGCTGGGAAGTTCCTTGGCAGCTGCACCAAGGGCTTCCATGCTCCGGGGAGATGAGAGCACTGCTGTGATGGCTTTTGTTCAGGGCTTTGCATGGGCTCAAGTCTACCTCTGGAGCTGGGACAAAGAGAGGAGTGACACCCTGTGAGTCCTCTCAAAGGTCCATTTTAGCCCTGCAGGGCAATGCAGTGATGTCCAAGGCTATAATGTTGGGGTGTAAATCTTAGGAAGCCTTTCTGAAGGCACACAGATCCCAGTGCCCTCTCTCTGGGAATGAAAAAGCTGTGAGCTGCTGTGGGAGGAGTGGGCTGGGCAAAAAGTTTGTATTTGGAAAGAGGGAAAGCTCTTTGAAAAGGCACATAAATCTGTGAGATTGAGAGAAGTGCCTGAGTCTCACCAGCTGTGCCCTGGGCAGCCCTGGATGCTCCAGAAGGGGCTCCAGGCAGTGCTGCAGCCCTGTGGGCAAGGACCCTGTCGCAGGGAGAGCAGCTCTGTGTCAGCCTGGGGAGGGGAGGAGGATGTTGTTGTAGCTCAGGAATTAGGGATTTCCCTTATCTTTTACTGTATTTTCCAGCCTCTGCTGGCAAAGCCAAATGTCAGTGTCTTCTGGGTGTTTCCTTCCTGGTAGCTGTGGGGTTTTGGTAAAGCTGGCCCTGTTGTGGCACTTTGCAGGGACAGGTGTTAGCAAACTCTCCTTTGGGCCTGGCAGCAGACTTTTTGTGAAAACCAGTGAGTAGATCCCTGTTAAGTGTCCTGTTGGCTGAAATACGGAGCAGGAAGAGGGACCTGGTCACCCTGTCAGTGGGGGTGACTCTCATCTGCCCACCTGGGCACGTGGTTGGAACTCCCTCTGCATGTATTTCTTGATTGGTTTTACCTGGAAAGGTCAGAGGAATGCGACTAAGAAGATATCCCTATATAGGGATTAGAGGTGTGTGACAAGGGTAATATCTGTTTTTTCCACCTTGATCTCTGTGGGAAATCTTGTACTGCTTTCTGGAGTAAAAGTGGTGTGTGGGTTTTATTCATGGAAGAGTCACAGTGTGAATTCAGCATCCACTGGAAAGTTACCTTTGGGAGTGAGACACAACTGAAGGTGAAACCTGGTAGGTAGAAAGGCAGCTTGGAGGAGTGAGGATAGGAAAGGCATATCTATTACTTGGCGAAAAGCACTTGGATTGTGTTGGAAAGTGGTCTACACAGGGATGGAGTTTGTGCATGGGAGGAGGCTGAGAGACAGGGAGCAGCCAGGAGCAAGGAAGGTATTTTGACAGTGCACAGTGTGTGTAGGAAGGCCTGAGAGAAGGTGTCGCATTTTAGGGCCATTTTCCCAGGGCTGAGTGAGGAGCTGTGATCATAACTCTGCGTCTTTCCTCAACATGGGACAAAGATGCCCTCAGGGGTCAGCTCTGCCAGAGCTGAAAGGGATGAACCAACTGTGAGGTTTTAAAAGAGGTACCTGGCCAGCAAAGTACAGCTTTCCAGGGAATAAGCCTACACAGAGACTGACAGGGTTTTTGTTGTGAAGGCAAACACTGTGTGACTAGTTATGGCAACAAGGTCATCTTTGGAGGTGGAACTCAGCTAAGAATAAATGCCAGTAAGTTTTCAAGCTTTTTCCTGCTCTAATCCATGGAACAGTTTTAGGGTCATCAGTTAGTGTTGGGGTAGTGGAGGGAGGCAGATTCAGTTTGTGAGGAATTTTGCTCTGCTTTCTCTGGCAGCAGAAGGGAGCTTCACTCAACAGTGAATTTACTCCTTCCACATATCCCTGCCAGCTCCTGTTCTCTCCTTTCACATAAGCAGACAGATGTTCTGAGCCCTCTTGCTCAGGGATATACAATTCATCTCATCCACACCAGTGAAAATCAAGATGGAATGCTGATGGCTCTCTCTAACACAGCCCTGGCTGCTTCTCCTTGCAGAGAAAAGGGTGAATTAACAATGCTTTTGTGTGCACCACAATCCCAGCTGTCATCCCTCCTGTGGATGAGCTTGCCAAGAGATTTCTTCCCAAGGCTGCAGTTCTTCCTGGCTTCAAAGGCCTGGTGTTGCTTGGAAGGAGCCGATCTCCTGGAGGTCCCTGGAGGAGCAAGTGGCAGGAGAGCTGATGGTTTTTGTTAGGGGGTGAAGGACTGTGTGGACACAGGGAACTATAAAGTGATACTGGGGACAGGGACACGGCTGGTTGTGAAGCCCAGTGAGTACAAGTGCTGCCCAGCTGGTGGGAATTCCTATGCTCTGTTATCCCTCTCCTCTCTTTCTACCTCCCTGAGCACATACCTTGATCTGACTGGAGCAGTCATCCCTTGGATATGAATAGAATCTGCTGACTTGTCCCTTCTTTCCCAAGCTACTCTCTCTTCCTCAGCAAATGGATCTGGGTCTGGGCTGCCAGAAATGTATCCAATTCCATGGGCACCAACTGGTCTGACAGTCACCTTTGAAATCCACCTACACCCAACCTTGGGAATTTCCATGAGGTCTCTGCACAGGAGCAGGTCCCCATGATTCTGGAAAAGCTTTGCCATGGATGGGAGTTGTGTCTCACGGGTTCTAAAAATTAGGAATGGCAAAGGGAAATGGTTTTTGGAAAAGTGTGGGGGAGTTGAGGAATAGATGTTGCCTTCTTCCAGGGAATGTCATGAGACTGGAGCCTGTTGTGTGAGGGAGATTTGCTGGTGCCTGGATGCAGCTGCTTTGTGTTTGAGATCCTGTGCAGGACTGACAGAGACATTTTTGTAATGAAATGTGTCAGGGTGTAAACATCGCAGGCAGAGTCACCTTGGGGAAGGGGACAGTGCTTTCTGTCCTTCCAGGTAAACAACCCCTTGTCCTGCAAACTGGAATTGCTTCATTCTCATCTTGTTCTGTTGTTTTGAGGGGCAGAATTTTGGGAAGCCCAATGCCGGAGCACCTGCAATTCCCCAGATGTCCCTTGGACTTGGTTTTCCCACATGTCCCCCTGCTTTGTCCTCCCATGTGTCCTGTTACGGTGTGCCTGTTCCCATATTTGTCTTCCCTCTGAACAG
This sequence comes from Corapipo altera, assembly GCF_003945725.1. Classification (NCBI taxonomy): domain Eukaryota; kingdom Metazoa; phylum Chordata; class Aves; order Passeriformes; family Pipridae; genus Corapipo; species Corapipo altera. The sequence continues at coordinate 268,405 of NW_020885078.1, read as the reverse complement.
GGATGGGAGGTGTGTGTGTCACAGAGACCTGACACTTCACTTCGGAGACCTGTTCCCATCCACACTGAAGTGGATCTGGTGGTCCTTTAGCTCTCTGATGTCCCTGCACTCAGCAGGGTTTACGCTGCTCCAGGAAACAGCATGCAAGCAATGGTGCTTCCCACTGGGACCTGTCTGGAAGTGGGACAAGGCTCCTGGGGATGCCCAGGAAGTGCTGGCTGGCCAGGCCCAAGTTCCTGATCCTTTTAAAGCTCTCTGATCCCCAGGGAACGTGTGGCATCAGCCAGGTTTTCTCTCTCCACGGCAGAGATTTGCCACTCCTACAGCAAACCAGGACACAGCCTGGAGACCCTGTGGGGGCAGGAGGAGGAGGAGGAGGTGTGGTGGGTGCCCCTTAGTTCTGGCCCCAGCCCTGACCTCCTCCCACTGACTCAGAATGTCAGCCTCTGCTCCTGCCCAGGGACCTCCTGCATTGTGTCACCTTCTGCTGCCCCCCCAGCGCTGGCATGGCTGGGCAAAGGCTGGGGGAGAGGTGCTGCTCCCCAGTGGCTTGCTGGGCTTTTTGTTAGGGAAGGAAATGCTGTGAGAGATTCTGGCTCCAGCTCCAACCAGGTGACCTTTGGCTCAGGGACTAGACTGTCCATCCAGCCCAGTGAGTGTGCAGCTTTCCTCTGTGTTCTTGGTCAGAAGTCTTTGAGTGTCCACTGGAGTGTCTTGGAGATGTACTTGTTGAGTCTGGGTCATCTTTGATAGGGGAAGTTGTCATTTCATTGAATGCAGTAGATGCATTGATGAGGAGTCTGAGGTGGTGAACCTGCATGAGATCCTTTCTTTTGTATCCCTGAGCACGAGCAGCAGCCTCTCAGAGTTTGTCCTCATAGTCCAACAGTGTCCTTGATCCTGCAATCAGAGTGGGGGCATGGGGTGTGTCTTCACCCTTCTTGATCTCAGTTGGAATGGAATGGACAGAGTGGCCACACACCTGCTCACAAATGTCCTGTGGGCAGCCCATCATGTGCCACTGCATCCTGGTGGTCTCCTGTTGTAGTGAGTACACCTGCTGCCCCTGTGAGCATGGGCATGGCTGGGCAAAGGCTGGGGAAGAGGTGCTGCTCTGCCTTGCTGGGCTTTTTGTTAGGGAAGGAAATGCTGTGGGACAGCTACAGCAAGGTGACCTTTGGCTCAGGGACCAGATTGTCCATCCAGCCCAGTGAGTGCAGCCTTCATGTGTTTCATTTTTGAAAATCCTTGAGTGCTCCCTGGAGCACACTGTAGAATTTCTTCGTGTTACTGGGTCACATTACACATGAGAAGGAGATCTTGGGTTGTATTTCAAGATACTCCTGTGCCTATAAGTTTTTCCAGGTGGAGGATTTGCTGCTTAGAGAAATGTAATATGGACATGGCACTGACATGCTGATAGTCCAGCAGCCCACAGGAACAGGGGAGAGGTTTAGGATGTGCAGACTGACCAGCTTGTGTTCAGTATCTGAGCAAGGTTGCAGACAGTGGTAGAGGAGATGTAAAGGGGTTCAGTTCTGTTGTTTATATAGGACTTTCAGTTGACTCACTCAGGTCTCCGATCATGGTTTGTGCACATTTGCTGATAGTGCTGTGAAATACCTGTATGTAGGTAGCTTGTTCTTCTGAGCATGATCAGATAGAAAAAGATGCAGAGCACTGTAAGATTTCAGCCTGGCTGAGGTGTGAACGGTGAAAGGAGGACAGAAATCTCACTGAGCAGACAGACAGAAGTGTAAGGACGCCAAAATAGACAAGTGAGATTGTCCCCCATTGAGCCACTCTGCAGGAATGCAGCAGGTTTCCACTTCCAGTGCGCATCTTGATTGCCCAGGGTGTAAGTGAGGAGGCTGCCAGGACAGCCCCCCTGGGGGAGGTGTAGCTCCCAGCTGGGAGTCAGCTCTTTGGATTTCTGTCCTCTGCTGTTCTGAGAACAGCCTCCAATTCACCTTTGGCTCAGGGACTCAAGTCACCACCTTGCCAAACAAGTGGGTCAATGCCTGAGTGTTGCAACCTCAGCCAATTCTGTCCTGGGGCTCTGCTGTGGTTTGGCAATAAGAGGAACTGCCTACTTGAAATGTAGAGCAATTATTTAAATAGTGGAGCACCTCTAGCATTGTAAACATGCCTCATGTAGCTGGAAGTCTGGACTCCTAGGAAGGTGGAGTGCATCAGTGACCCTGAGCCTAGGCTGTGTTCAGGTTCTTATTTCAAACTCTTTTTTTCTATTCCAGTACAACCAGCCTTTGAGGCAGGGATCATAAAATGTTCCCTGATAACCTACCCTCAGGGTTAGGTTCTTCCCATCTTAGGTGACTGTAAACAAGACCAGTTATTCACACTCATTCAAAAATTAAGAAAGGTGTTTGGCAAAGAGAACTTAAAGGAGATCTATGGAAATGTGTTGGGGTGTTTAAAAACCTCTTTCAGAGGCAGATCCAGGATGGAATAGATCCCAGCCCTCCAACAGCCCCTGAGGGGATTGGATGAAAAGGCCCATTTTGTAATGAGCTATCACACAGTGGTGGTTCGGGAGGGTGGGTAAAACTCACCTGGGGGAGTGGAACCAAACTTCTCGTTTTCCCAGGTGAGTTCTCTCCTCTGAGTCAAGAGGGACTCAATGTAGACAATGTTGGACTTCAGCTGCAGAAATAACAGTGCAGTGGCTTTGTGGAGTAATTTTAGATGGGTTTAGTATTCCCTGGAAAGAAGTGGTAGACTTTCTGCTTAACTGCTGTGCACTAGATATGCATCCAAGCAGGGGAAAAGTGACAACAAAATAAGTGAAATTTAAGAGCAGAGATGTGTAAGAAAAGTAAGATTTCTGAGATTTTGGACATTGAGCCCAGTGGAAAACTTCAATCCACACAAAGCCAAGGTTAATGTCTGCAAGAAAGTAGCAAAATGCAGTTCAGGCCTTTACCAACAAGTAATAACAGTGATCTGTAGGTTACTGTTGTATCTGCTGGGAACTGTAGAGCAGCAGGGATGGTCCACAGCTGTGATGGGAGTGGCACAAGCTGTGGAGCTTTCCTGTGAGTTGTGCAAATTGGGAGGAGGTATCTGGACAGTCCAAATTGCTAAATTGTATTGTTTAGAGGTGAATATGGTGGCTCTGCGTGAAGGGTTGGACTTTATGATCTTAGAAGGCTTTTCTAACCTAAACAATTACATGATTCTATGATTCTAAATATGGATTGTTACAACATGAAGTACAGTCTGCAAAGGAAGGTGGACATTGCAAGATAAGAGAGCAGAAAGGTAACACAGACTGGTGAGACTCAACAGCAGCAGTCAGAGCCTGGAAAGTTGTGTTTGCACACACTGATGGACGGATGCTGTGTGGAGACAGAGGAAACCATAAACAGATGATGAATTAACCAGGCAGAGGAATGTGACTGAAGGAAGTGTTTATTTCACTGTAGGTTCTGAGGTGGTGGCCAGTGATGTTGGTTAGATACCTCCAACAGAAATCTTACATTTCTGTGTTCTCAAGTCTTCATCCAGCACAGGTACATCTCAGAGCACCATTTTGCAAAGCACTGTGTCACAGTGCCATACTGGGAGTTATGGCAAACTTAAATTTGGAGCTGGAACCAAAGTCGTGGTTTCCCCAGGTATGTCTGAGTTCTCAGATGGGATTTCTCTTGGCAGTACTTCTTTCAGTTTACAAGTTATTTTGCCTATTTTGTCACCTCACATTACATTAGCAACAGGACTATAAATTTGGAACTGGTATAAGAGCAAGTGATTTCCATGGCTGCATACATATTTTCCCCTCCCTATTCCCAGTGATGAACCAGCCATAGCAGAAGTTTTACATGTGCAAGAGGATTTTCCTTGGAAAGCTAAGAGCAAGTGGGCTCCTAAATCAAACTCCTCAAGTAGAGGAGAAGCAAAGGGAAATTATGAAAGACAACATGGATCAACAAAATACAGAGTGGTGAGGCTGGTTACGTAAAGTTGTAGCAGGTAAAAAGGACTTTTCCAGTGTGTGGATAGAAATACTTAGAGGTAACCAGACTCATAATTGTATGTGGGTGCAAAAAATACACATGTTGGGTCTCTGCTCTGGAGATCTTCAAGCTATAATGGAGAGAGTGTTTTCTGTCACTGTGAGACATTATATAAATTCAAGATGCTCAGGAAGCTCAGAAAACAACCTTGAGAATGATACCGAGTTTGTAATCACAGCCAGGTAGTGTTGAGTACTGGGAATTTATCTTGCCCTTCAACATCCAGGTGAAGTTTGGAGCACATTAAAAGTGAGGATCTGAAACTGTTGGAGAACAGTGTGAAAGCCATAAAATTGGGTATGGCATAGACACCTGGATGGAGTGGAAAGAGGGAAAGAAGCAAAAGTTAGTTACTGAATGACTTTGGTGGAAGGATAGAAAGGTGATCCTGACTCCAAAATATTTTTTTCTGAACAAAAAAGTGTGGAAAAATGTGTGCTTTGACTGTTGCTGCCACAAATATCCAAAAAAAAAAGTCCCCTCAAAACTCCACACCCTATCTCTTGTCTGAAACTCTTTGTAAAAGGGCAAGACAGACCCCAAGATATCAATATTTTTTGTAAATATATCAACTTTTCCAAATTTCTTAAGAATACATTTAGGATTCTTTAATATATAAACAGGTTGGGTTTACTCTTGAAAAGCAATTTTTCACTTTCTTTAAGTTGTAGTAATTGTTAACATAATTTCACCATGATTTTATCCTGAAAGTTACAAAAACCAGCAGCATAAAGAAAGTGTTCATTCTGAAAACTTCTGAAGAAATTGCTCTTGTTTCAAATGACCCTTCCGACCCTGTTCAAAAGCATCTGAGAGAAATGAGAATCTCAGGTTTATATGGAGCTATCAGTAAGCTAGAGGAGCTATAAATCAAAGCTCTGCCTGAGTTAATTTACATGTCTCCAGATTTACCACTATGGTCATATCTGTGTGAACTGTTCCAGCTCTTACTCTGGTCACACTGTCAGAGCTTCCCTAATGCATCCTGAAACCTCAGTGTTTAATGACAGAATGAACAATGGTCTCTCTGCCACAAAGAAATAACACACAAAAAAGTGCTTTCTACTGAAAAACTAAATGGCATATTTGCTCTGGAATCACTCTAGACTAATTCAGATGGGAAATCCGAGAGAACGGGATGATGGAGGTTGCACTGCACCATCAGTCCCCAGGTGAGGTGTGAAGTAACAGTAAATAAACTAATTTTGAGAGAGGAATCTGACTGGCAAACTAAATAAATGAGGAATAAGATGAAGAATAGATGTTGTGATACAGGTGGCTTTCTGGAAGAAATGGGACAAATACAGTGGAGGCGAATATTAAAGAACAGGTTTTTGGGAGTGTGACAGATGCAATATACCACATGGAAAGAAAGCCAATAAGAAGAAAAGTCCTAGATAAATAGATCTGTCTAGTTAAAGAGGATTTCTTTTGGTGGAGTATTTCTTTGTTGAAGGCTCCGTTCAATACTACTCTGGATATTGTAGAGGCCTGTGCTATTGTGTGACTATGGAAGTAACTACAAACTCACATTTGGATCTGGAACAAGGCTTCTGGTTTTTCCAGGTACATTTATCCTGATTTTTTGACTAATGCAATTTTTTTGTGAATAGACACCAAGATCTGGGGAACAGCAGTTGTCAATGGCAGCGTAGCCCACCTTAACCTTTAGCTCAGGCAGGTGTCCAAGCAGCCCTTCCTGGAGGCAGGTGCAGGTAGGATGTGCTTTCAGTGCTCCTCCATCCATTGCAGTCCTGGGATCAGCTAAGACAAAGCCTGGGTTTGCTCTTCTGCCAAGTCAGCCATGTGCCTTTGTTCTCCCCTAAGGATCTATCCATGCCACTTCCACTGCCCTCAAGAAAAGTCATAGATTATATAAGTCATTGAAACGCAAGAATATTTATAATATTTGCATTGCTTGACATGAGGCAGAGATGTGGACTGACAGCCAAAAAAGCCAACTCTGTCCTGGGCTGCATGTCCAGCAGCGTGTCCAGGAGGCTGAGGGAAGTGATTCTCCTCTACTCTGCTCTGGTGAGACCTCCCCCCTACCTGCAATGCTGCCTCCAGCTCTGGGGCCCCCAACACAGGAAAGACATGGACCTGTGGGAGTGGATGCAGGGTCACAGAAATGATTAGGGGGAGGACAGGCTCAGAGAAATGAGGCTGTTTAGCCTGGAGGAGGCTCCAAGGAGATTTTATTACAGCCTTTCAGTATTTATAAGTACTTTCAGGCTTACAAAAAGGATGGTGACAAGCTATTTAACACAACCTGTAGCAAGAGAACAGGGAGGAATGGTTTTAAACTAAAAGAAGGTAGATTCAAACTAGAGTTAAATAAGAAATTTTTATTATGAGAGTGGTGAAACACCAACACAGGTTGCCCAGAGAGGTGGTGGATGCCCCACCCTTGAAAACATTCGAAGTCAGGTTAGATGGGGCTCTGAGCAATCTTACCTAGTTGAAGATGTCCCTCATCATTGCAGGAGAGCTGGAGTAGATGACTTTTAAAGGTCTCTTCCAACTCAAACAACTCTACGGATCTTTGATTCCATTTATGGTGATTATCACCATTTCAGTCTTTGCTCATATCTGAATCCCATCAAGGAACCTTGCACTACAACATTTGTAATATTACTCTTGAAAGAGAACTGGACTTTAACTGGTCTGTCTGATGTACAGACACTGTACTATCCACAAATATTGCAAGTGGACTCTGTTTGTGACTTGAACCCAGGTTTGCTGAGCTGTTGCAGCTGCAAGGCCGTGTGTAAATACTTGCTCTGGCTACTGCAGAGCTCAGCATGTGAAACCCCAGGTAATGGAGTTAGAAGGCTCAGATTGCCTTTGCAACCACCTATAAAGCTCTAAGACCTGGACAGGGACACAGTGTGCCACTGAAACTTGTAAGGAGAGAACTATAACCAAGGTCAAAAGGAGTCCTTGTAAAGGTTTCCTGAACTATGTGAATTATGGGGATTGAGGATACAAGCTGACATTAGAGAAAAGAATGCTGTTGGTGATCAAGGGTAGTAAATATTCAGGAAAAAACATGGACTCACAGGCTGTTGCCCTTAACATCATGCCTGAATCTGAAAAATCGGTCTGAGAAACTGCCCAGAGACTTTGATTTTTTGAGCAGCAAAGGTATTTATTTGCAGCGCTGGGAACAAGCCAGCTCGTGCTGGACAAACCTGCTCACCAGCTGTTCAGAAAATCAGCACTTTTATACAATTTTTAGATGTGATTAAATGCATATTCAAATGATTACAACATCTATCAATACATATTAAAAATAGGCGGAGAATAGGTGGAACTTGGGGCGGTGCTTCTCTTGGCACCCCATTTCAAGGGGTCGTTCCTATCTTCATCCACTGGGCAGGGGGCTTTAACTCCTCTTCCTCAGCTTGACCTTTCTTCTTTTCCATTGTTCTTGACCCGCTCACTGAAGCTTGGAAAAAGCCCTGGCTCCAGGCCTATTTCTCCTATTCAAATGTCTACCTGGTCCTGTTATATTTCTAATTTATTGCCTCTAGGCCTATTACATGTTCTTGTACTATTCTCTGAAGCTTTGTAAGTAGAACAGAACGAGTACAGATCGTTTTGGATGTTGGTAGCTTGTTAGCAGGCCCAAATTTCTTAGTTAACTCTTTTGGGCCTAGCCTCCTGTTTCATGTCTCAGGGAAATGGAGTTTTAGGTGATGTTGCAGATGGAAAAGCAGATTGTTCTTTTTATTGCCCCAAAAGATGTAACACACAATTGTAACCAGCGAATGAATGAAGGAGTATTTTTTTATTTGATCTCTGTGTTTCTGATCCTGATCATTTTTTAGTAGATTTATTTAGTACTTTAATGGTATCTTAAACCAGCATGTTTCATCATTGCTCTGCTGCCCTAGGTGTCAGTAAGCATTGAGAAAACCTGCCCACATTTTTGTAGAGGTTGACACCAGTGTGCCAACCAGGGATACCTGAAACTCACATTTGGAACTGGGACCCAACTTGTTGTTACCCCAAGTAAGTTTGAGCTTTCTCTTCCATATTAACACCAGGACTGGTGTTTATTCGGTGGGTGGAGTAGGGACTATGATGGAAGCATATTCTAACTTCCCCTCAGCTTCCCTTGACAAAAACCAGCTGGACTAGAGATGTTGTCTTGGAATGCAAGGAATGCTTGGCTGTGGTGTGGCAGTGACCCACTGCAGGAGAAAACAGTGAGAGAAGATGGTGATGTTGACACAGGTTTAATAGTCATGGCAGGGACTTGAAGCCTGGATTTTCTGAGTCTTAGCCTAAGAAAATATATAATGATCTTTTGGTTTTAAAACCCAAAAATAAAGTCCTCTTCCATATTTGTAACAACTACTGTTACAGTGTGAGCTGTCAGGAAGTACAAAGATTGCATTTGAAAGGGGAACCAAACTTCTTGTCATGACTGGTTATTCTTATGGTAACTGGGGCTTCTTGTTGAGTGGGAAACTCAAAAATACAGTAAATTCGTGTTTGGAAGAGGGACCAGACTTAAAGTCAAACCAAGTGTGTAAGATTTGGAGAACAACAGGCTATCAAGGTGTAAAGGCAGGAGCAGTGTCCTCTGGTCAGTGTCTCTGAACAGCTCTGCTTTCATGGAGAATGAGCATAAACTCTTGACGAAGAGTAGAGGGAAGAGTGAAGGCCGAAAGAAAATGAATCCAAGATTCTTTCTCAGCAGGATGCTCGCGAAGGTCGAGCAGGGACACTGGGAACAGTGGGAAGTGAGAGAGCATCCTCAATGTCTCAGGTTAATGATGTTGGTCTATCATTAACTTCTGAGTCCTGTTGGACAGTAGCAGTGTTTTGCCTTAGTCTGAGAGGGAAAAAAATCAGAGATACCTCTGGGTTCATATTCAAGTCTTAGTTTCACACTGCACTGTGAAGAAATGTCCCAGGTGACTTAGACTACAGTATTTGCAATGATTCAAACTGGGGGGTATGGAATACTGGAGCTGGGAGAAGCAGTACAAAGGTATGATCCCAAATAAGTTACCTAATTGAATGTATGCATTAAACAGACTGATTTGGAATGGATATCATTTTAGTGTGAACTAGACATGCCTGAAGCAATTCCACAAGAGTGAGATCAAAAGTTCTTCTGACTTTCTGATTTGAACAAAAAATTAACTTTTACCTGCTCTTAATAAGGGATATCAGGTTGATTCTTTTGAGCTTTTTATTCATTAAACAAATGCACTTTTTTTTGTCTGGGGCTACATTAATAGTTAATCCCTAATTTAGAAAGTTTCTTTTATTTAGTTGAAATTTTTTGAATTGAGGATTGAACTTGATGAGCTTTAAAGCTTCCTTCAAACCCAAACCATTCTATGATTCAAGGATTTTTTCTTTTTTAAGAAACTAAATCTCTGGCATATAAAGTTGAAAACTTGATCTGGCAATTAAAACTCAGTCTGATTTTAGAAGAAAAAGCATGGAAAAGTATCTTGTGAAAAAGACAGAGGTTCTCAGGAAGTTCATGAGCAGACATTTCAAGTCTTTTTGCTTCCAGGTAACTGTCCCATGGGTGGGTTAAGCCATCTCAATCACCTGGGACAGATCATACTAAGTCTCTCCTATGGTTTGGGTGATGTATGAGAAGATCTGTGCATGAACAGAAACAGGGTATTGCTTCCCAATATGAAATTTAAGAAAAATCCATTTCATTTTTTTCTCAATGTCATGGCTGGGCTTCGTGAACAAAGATTAGGGAAAGGTCTCTACACATGTTTGTTACAAGCACGCTGGTGGCTAAAAAGACCAACATGAGACAGGCACGTCCAGTTGCAAAAGGCACAGCAGAAAGACTCCCTAGGTGGTATATTCTGCAAGGCACGATTCTTTCTGCATTGTCTTTTCTCCTCAAGGGTGATCCTGCGTGCTTTCTCAAAGGCATCAGCAGTGTTACAGATGGTGTGTCTCCAGACCTCCTGACTGGAGGCCAGAGTAGACCAGTTATGTTGATCAATATGGCCAAGGCTGAGATGTTGTTTCAGGGAGTCCTTGTATCTCCTCTTCGGGACTCCTCTCTTGTGGCAGCCGGCGGCAAGTTCACCATAAAGCAAGATCTTAGGGAGACGGTGATCTTTCATCCTTGAGACGTGTCCTGCCCAACACAGCTGTGTTCTCAGCAACATGGCCTCAATACCTGTGACTGCTGCTTGTTCTAGAACAGATGTATTGGTCACATAATCTGACCAGTGGATGTTTAGGATTGTACGGAGGCAGCGTTGATGGAAGCGTTCCAGGAGTCGCAGTTGGTGACAGTAGATGACCCATGATTCGGATCCGTATAAGAGAGTAGTCAGCACTATGGCTCTGTAAACACTGATCTTTGTACTTTTCTTCAAGTGTTTATTTTGCCAAACTCCTTTATGGAGCCTTCCGAAAGCTCTTGATGCCTTTGCTAACCTGTTGTCTATCTGCCCGTCAATCTCACGATCCGAGGAGATGAGGCTACCTGGGTAATTAAACTGCTGGACTGATTTGAACTCTGATTCACCAATGGTGATATGGGGATGATGGAAGACTTCCTGAGGTGCAGATAGATAGAGAACTTCTGTCTTCTTTAAGCTGACTTCCAGCCCAAAGAGCTCAGCAGCGTCTGCAAAGCAGGATGTTAAACGCTGCAGAGCTGCTTCTGTGTGAGCAACAAGGGCGGCGTCATCAGCATAAAGCAGCTCCCAGACAAGATGGTTTAAGGTCTTGGTGTGGACCTTCAGTTGCCTTAGGTTGAAAAGGTTTCCATCAGTACAGTATCGGATGTAGGTCCCGTCCTGATCCTCGAGGTCTGCCGTGGCCCTTTGGAGCATCCTGCTGAAAAAGATTGTGAATAGGGTAGGAGCGAGAACGCAGCCTTGTTTCACACCATTAGTTATTAGAAAGGGCTCAGAAAGTGCATCACCATATCTGACTTGGCAGTGCTGATCCTCATGGAGTGAGATGATCATTTTGAGGAACTTGGGGGGACAATTTACATGTTGCAAAATCTGCCATAGACCTTTCCTGCTCACAGTATCGAAAGCCTTGGTGAGGTCAACAAAGGTTACATGGAGACCTTTGTTCTGTTCCCTGTACTTCTCTTGCAGTTGTCTGAGAACAAACACCATGTCTGTGGTACTCCCATTGGCTCTGAAACCACATTGGCTTTCAGGTAGAATTCCTTCTGCTATAGCGGGTATTAGTCTGTTTAAGAGTATTCTTGCCAGGATTTTGCCAGCAATGGAGAGCAGAGTAATACCACGGTAATTTGAACAGTCTGATTTAACTCCTTTCTTCTTATATAGGGCGATGATGACTGCATCTCAAAGGTCTGATGATAGTTCGCCTAGTTCCCAACAGCGTAGTAAGAACTTGTGAAATTTAGCATGGAGTGCTCAATGTGAACACATGATAAAAGCCCCAGATTCATCCTGGTTTGATACTAGAGAACTATTTAATCCATTAAACACTTGATATCTCTTCACCTACTGGGTGTCTTCCTCTATTAAGTCACTGTTAGTTTTAGTTTAGCTAGAAATCTTTCCCTTAAATGCTTTGTGAGAGACGTTCTGGATGGTTTAGGTAGTTTGAATTCTCCAAGAATAATTACAGAGGCAATAAAAAGAACATTTTTTGGTTGGAGAACAGAATTATGCCTGAAGTCTGTCAGCGAAGGAGCATATTCACATTTGCAAACGGTGAATCTCTGCACAGAGTCTCTACTCTGGGTGACTTGGCTAATGCTGGACTAGGACCCGGCTTCTGTTACCTGAGAGTCTCCAGACAAGAGCATTGAAAGTTATCTATTAAAGGTCTTATCTAAGTTCATCTAGTCTTGCTGTAGCCATCCCAGCATCCATGCAGGGCTGGCAGACCTCACAGAGGACCTTTTGGAACCTGCATTGGGGGACAGATGGGGAACATCACTAAAGTGCTTGTTAATTCATTGGAGTTGCTCCTCTGGGGTGAAGATCAGCCTGTATGAGTGTGTGAGGGGGTGCAGATGTCCCTGGAATTGGGCATAGCTCCAGGTTGATTCCAGCTGTGGAATATCATGTCTCAGACTGAGAAATGGTAAGAGCATCAAAGACCTCTGTCACACCAGTTCCAGAGTGACCAGAGATTCAGAGAATTTACCTTAGAGGGAATGGAGAATGAGATCATTCTCTGTGCAATACAAACTGGGTATTAAAACCAGTTCAGGATTTCTACTGAAGCTTGTTTAAGGGAAAAAAATAAAAAAAGGCAGAGGTCTCAGTCTGATATTGGAACAGGGTTCTACTGCTCTCTCCATGAAATCAGACTCAAAGTTAGCTTTCTCTGTAAACTGGGCAGGAATAGCATTCTAACAGCTCCTGTTCTTCCATCTGGAAAATATTCTTCAGGAAAAATGGAATTAGGCAATGTGGACATCTCAGAGTAACATGAATCACTTCCCAATCTTTCCTGTAAATAGAGTTCATAAATATGCAGCATCTCCAGCACATCCGCCAGTTCATTAAGACAGAATAACAGGTCACAGTGCCGTGGTTATAGTAGTTGGTATTTACCAAAACTATCTGCAAACTTTCATAACGGTGTGCAGATACATAAAAGAATTTATCAGTACTACAAACAGCACCAGAGCAAGAGCAGCCCCACTCTAAGATCAAGAAATGAATATTTTGCAAAACCGGTACTGCCGAAGCTTCTTGTGAAAAACAGGCTATTGTTTTATCTGCTTGAGATCAAAGCATTGCACAGATTGAAAGGGAGAAAACCACCCTAATTTGGAGAGCACTGTGTTCAGAAAGCACAGTGCTCGTGATGAGAGAGAAACAGAACAGCTCTAGCAATTCCTCCTCTTCTCTTTTGTTTCCATGCACCCCGGGGTAGTGATGTACCCTGGTTCCTCTGTATTTCATACAAGGATCTATCACCAAACTTTTTACCTGCACCTGTCTTTCTCTCCCTAAAAAACAATCACTGAAATTTCCAAAACAGAACTGGGAGTATGTGAGGTGGGAAGCGGGGTTGAGGGAGTCAGAACACACATTGGACTGTATTTCTTCATAGTTTGGAAAGACTCTCATCAGGTTCTTCAAAGCCAGGGCAAAGTGAGGACAGATGAACTGTAATTTAGAAGAAGGGCCAGAGAACGAACAATTGGGCTTTGTGGATTAGTTTTTTTCTGATGTCATCCTAATAGAGAACTATGGCTGTTTCTCTATAGTGCTGACAGCTGGCAACCGAACAGATGAAGAGCATTTATCCGAGTGATAGATTTTGAGACAGTTTCTAGAAGCCAAGATTTATTCCAAACCTCTCATATGGGAAGAAATTAAGAATTTTTCATCTAGAAGCTAAGCAGTCTTCAGCATTTCTACAATATTTATCAGTTAGGTATATGAACAGGTTGTGTTTTTATGTGTGGAAAATCCCAGTCTGACTGACTTGCTAGCAGAGTTTGAAGCAAGAAAACAGTAATGAACATGAAGTGTCTTATATCTGCAGCCTTTAGTTCCTCAACCCCCCCTTCTGCAGCATAAAATTTAGTAAAAAGAACTGGCACTGAGCTGTCAAGTGGTGGAACATGATGAAACATTTTTTTGCTTCATCCACCTCTCCCTGAATGCAGCCATGTGCTCCTGCTTTTCAGTGGCTTCTCTACCTTTCTGCTGTAGGAGCACCATTAGTGAGACTCATGGTAAATGACTGAGATCTATTTAGGTTTAGTGGTTTATCCACTGCCCCTCAGGACATGGGGAGAAGTCGGGTTTCACTGGTGGATTTGACCGAACCTTTGCAGAACAGGCTGAATGGCCCTGGCCTGCTCAGCTCTCTCCAGACACATTACATGTCATAGCAGTGAAGAAAGAATCACAGAATCACGGGATGGTTTGGGCTGGGAGGGACCTTAAAGACCATGTTCCAACCATGGGCAGGGACACCTTGCACTAGCCCAGGTTGCTCAGGTGCCCTCTCACCTGTTGTACACATTCCTGAGTGCACCCAGGCTGCAGAGCAGAGTTGAGGAGTTGTTCCAGAGAGAAATGGCCAGGTTAAATGTGAACATCCAGAGTGTGGATGTCCACGAGTGCCTTTTGAGGTGCTCCAGGGGCCCTGCCTGACCACTCTCTGTGTCTCCCATACAACCTAAGTCAACAGAAGTAGCTCCTGCATCATCTGCAGTAGAAGTTTTGGTTCTCTAAAGGTGTCCTAGCACAAGACCCCTATGATCAGGCAACTTCCCACTGGAGTAATGGAAGAACCTGCATTTCTAAGGGTCTGTATGTTAAGACTAAAGGAACTGTGAATGTGTACTCTCATCTAATGACTCTTATTTTCTCTACTTTCAGGAGCTCCTCCGTCTCCTTCAGCCTACAGGCTGACCTCTAAAGATGATGAGGATTTGGAAATGTGCCTGATCACAGATTACTCCCCTGAAAATGTCACTTTTTACACTGCTGAGAAGGCCACATCTGCTGTTGTGGAGGTGGCAACAGCTGAGAACAGCGTGGAATCGAGCTACCTGTCAACCTACTGGGCCAGGAGAGATGAAATGCAGTGTGGTGCCAGTCATGTGGGCTTTGGAGAACTGGAGGGCGAGGACCCTGAAAGTGGTAATGGCATTGCTGGGGGGGTGTGCAGGGTCAGAGGTGCTCTGGGCTCTGGGCTGTTCGTGTGAGCAGGACTGGTTCACATCTCCCAGCAATGCAAGCAATGCTCCATTAACTCCCACAGTCCAGAGGAATGTTGCCTTGTTGCCCCTCTTTTCTTTCTTCTTCCTCTTTGGTGGAAACAAGATTAAGGGTCAGTAGATTGGTACAGTCACAGCAGAGAGATCTTAAAAACGCTTTGGGGGGGAGTGTGGAAGGAAACCTTGACATTCCTTTGCCCAGTGGGACCCTGAAGTTTAATTACATCATATTTTATACTTGCCCTGAAAACAGCAGAAAAGATTGTTTATGGGAGGTTTCAATGGCCAGAAACTCTAATTTATCCCTTCTAAGCAGAGATGTCATTATGAGCTTCTGAATAAGTCCATTTCTGTTATTAATTAAATTTGTCTTTACTCTTTGCAGGTGCCAGCACTGTCTGTGTTACAGGGCTGTCCCTACACTTCAGGACAGGTATGTACACAGCATTTTAGTAGTAAAGATTGGCCTGATTAGAGGAAATATTTTCCCAAATTTTTGCAGATATTTCCTGCTTGCAGAATTGTTGTTGGACCAAAAAGTTCAGACTGGAAATTTCCCAAAGGGCCCCACAGGCTTTAAACACCAAGGCTAGGAGTCCTGGGGTAAATGTGGCCTTCCAGATCCAAGTTGGTAATTTTATGCAACCAGTGTAGCCAGTGTTCACATGCTCCTGCAATGACTCACCAAATAGCTACTGCCCATCACTGGGGGACTTCAGGTTCTGATATGAGTCAGCCTCACTGTCTGCTGCCTTTCAGACTTCAGAAGAGTTGGGTTTATTTTGGGGTGCACAAACACCTAATGAACCAATAGCTAAGCAGGTGGTTTTTGCTGTGTGTGCTCAGGGATGCACTAAAGCTGTAGTGCATCTGAGCAAGCTGAGCTCCAGCTCAGGGCTGGGGGGTGTATGAGTAGTGCTGCAGCCCAAGGACTGCTCTTCCGGCCGGTTCAAAGGAGCTGAGCCTGCCCCTGAGCTTGCCCTGCTCACAGAACAGCTGTGCTTTTGCAAATCTTTCCAAAACACCATTTCAGGGAAATACTCATCAGTAAATGTGCTGATTTGATCAGCCTTTCAGAGAGAGAGAGGTTTTCGATGATAAACATAAAATGTGTTTTTGATGATGGCTCCCTGCTTCTCCGGAATAGAACAATGTATTTTCAAACTTCAGATTAATAGAAAATCCAAATACAATTTTGTTCTATGAATAAAATTTAGATTTGTTTTCCCCCTGCCCATCTTTAAAAAAATTTAGAGAGAGGGAGGAGGGACACCTCCAGCATCTTGAGTTCATAATGTACAGTATTTAGATGGCTGGCAGACTTGCATATCGGATAATTAAGTGGTTATTGAATGGCAGAAATAAAAGTCCATCAGTCCTGCTCCCTGTCCCACCAGATGACTCCATCTGGTGGCAGCCTCATTAGGAAGTGTTTTAATCTGTCTGGAACAAGGATGTCTCAGTGCTCTTGTGACTCTCATTTTCTGATGCTTTTCCAGATGAACACCTGAACACAGTGTCTTTATCACAGTTGGGCCTGAAAATAATTTTAATGAAAGGATTAATTTTTAATGTGGTGATGACAATGCTCCTGTGGAAAAAAGAAGTGAGTATGGATGGGGGGTCTGAAATCATCTGTCAGAAAATATCTGGATCAGTTCATCAGTTATGAATCTTCCTTCACTCTGGAACATCTCTTTATGCAGTCTATCCATACACCTTTTGTCTACCAACAGTAAAACTCATCCACTTCTCTGGCCAGACCATTTTCACCCACCTCTCAAGTACCTTTCCTTGTCCATATGCAATTTTTTTTTGCTTCAAGACATCTCTCCCTTTTATTTCTACATCATCCCTTCCCTTGTCTGCATTCTTCTGTCAGATTTATCCCCTGACCAGTCTCCAGATGAGAGACTTCAATATAAGACCTTAATATATTTGCTTTGGCCCAGTGTCTCTTTCTTCTCTTTCTCTTGCCTGGTCACTTCAGCAGCTGTGATTGTAACCCAAATAATGATTTAGCATACCTTTATTTTTGTCGCAGAATTGAAAGTAACCGGATGGTGCAGTCCAAAAAAATCTCCTGAGGAATCTTTGAGAGACCATTGAGAGCAAGAGTGAACACAGGAATATTCCTGGTGCAAGGAACATCTCTTGTTGTTCTTATATATCACACCAACCATTCTATTCTAAATTGCTTTGTTTGCATTGCTACAAAATTACTCAAAACTAAGCTTAAAATTTGCAGCTTTCTGCCCCCCCCGAATGGTTCATTCACCTCTTTTGCAGGCAGCAGACATTGCTATAAATATAGATTGCCAAATATCACTGCTACTTGCACTAAAATGACAATTTCTGCCTGGAGCAGTGCTGCTTGTTGAAAACTGCGAACTAAATATCACCTGAATGTGAATTTTTCCTATTTTGGCAGATTCAGGGTATGCATGTCTCTCAGGGTGCACCCCCTAGCCACCTTTTCATGTACAAATAAAACAATTTGAAAAGCAAAGGGAGACTTTCTCAGGATGCTGTGCATCGTGTCTTGCTATCCTTTGCTAGATCAGAGCAAGAAATCTCTTATTTCCCCTAAAGGATGTGCTGCTATGTGTCCCAGAAGTCCTAAATTCAGTGAAATTGTCACCTCACTATCACAGACAAAAAAAAAAAAAAAAAAAAAAATTATTATTTTCTGAAGTCTATCTGGCCTTACTATTTCCTGAATTTAAACCAGCTTCAGATTTGGCTTTGTATTCAGTAAAAATACAAACCACCTTTGTTCTTTTTGTTTAGGTCTAACAACCTGAGGTTTCCCAACTTCTTTTTATAATCATTGCATAAAAATATACTGTAATATTTACCTGTACACATGTGCCCACCTTTGGACAGTGCATGCCTATGACATTCACATGCCGCTAATGCATGAACTGTACTGGCACCCACACCGTGTCTTGGCATTTCTTTAGGCCTTTGGCTGTTATTAAAAAATTCTTACCAAAATGAGAAACTTGTTTGTCTGTTATATTTGTTGTTTGAGGAATTGCTTCAGCCTTCAGCTGGGCTTTAGGAATGAGCCTGGCCTTTGGGGTGAAGGAGGGAAGGGGTTGGATTCACCATGGAGGGTGGGAAGAGCTACAGATTCCCTCTCCAGGATGTCCGTGCTCTGTCCATGTGAGAAGAGCGTGGCTGGGGAAGGAGAGGAGCAGGGGAACTCTTCTCCAAGAGCAGACTCTGTGCTAGTAAAACATGCTTGGCCAGTGAGAGGACCAGTCATGGGTCCAGGCTGCCTGCTGCTGGGGGGGACACAGGAGCCTGAAGTGTCTTATCTCTAACTGTTTTCCCACTTCTGAGTGTCACTGCAGGACAAGGCAGCTGCTCTGCAGTGGTGACACCAACCGACCGCCCTCTGCCTCCAGGTTCCATCTGTCCTTGGCAAGACTGGAAAAGAATTTTTCTCCTTTTGTGACATCAATTTCTCCATGTTCTTCTGAAGCCCCAGAAATTCCTCTGGAGGGAGGAATGAGAAGTGTGCTCTGACAGAAACACAAGCTTGAGCCTTGCTCGTACCTTACACTGGTGCCCAAAGTGAGTGGTGGGAAAAGCCTCGCTGGACTCATGGGGGTGATTCCCCCTCATAGGGTATTTCTCACCCTGCTGGATTCACAGCCTTCACATGGGGCTGATTTCATTAAGGCTCATGATTCAAACGCTTTTAGCCAAAAGTCCTGGTGCTCCATGTGGGAGGACCATGCCAGGATCTGACCCTGCAGTGCCAAGCAGCAACATGACAGTGTCTCACTGGTCTCTTGCCATGGTCACCATTTATCATAGTGACCATCCCTGACCATTTAGGAGGTGGCTTATCACAGGGTGACAAAGTTACTGACCCCTCCTGCCAAGGAACAACTTTAACCTTTCTGTGTCGATTGCCCCCATTATTTCATAGTACAGATGTTCAGGGATTTGTTCTCTTGTCTCTCCCTTGACATAACAGTCACTCTGGTATCTCTCCAGATGTAGGAAGCCTGTGGCTCCTTAAGTGCTGGATTCCAGGCAGCTCTTGGAGCTTACACTCTGCTCATGATGAGATCTGCCAAATCACCAGGAAGCAGCTTGAAGAAGCTGCTTAAACGATATTTGAACTATAAAGCAAGTAACTGAATTTCACAAATTTCCAACTGATTGACCTCATCCCAGCAACTTTCAGGGATGTGGGAGAAAACTTTCCATACTTATTTACTTTTAACATCACTTTTTAAATCTTAATTTTTTTATGTTGCACTTCAAACCTACTCCCAGCTGTAAGGGCAAGGGTTAAGGACTGTGCTGCCTTTGTTTCTACATCTCAGTCTTTCTTCTTTCAGGTTAAACAACCCCAGTGACAGGATTTTCCAAGTGGGGGATGAGTTAAATATTTTGACTAATGTGGCTCTGGGCATGTTCAAAGACACTTCGAGATATCAGGCTGGCAATCTCCCACCACCACAATGTGCCCCTGCCCCCTTTGTGCTTTCTTGCTTATTTTGAGAAATAAAAACCGCAGAGCAAAGTGAAGGCAGGAAATAATACAGCAGGACAGGAGGTGGAAAGGGGCTCACGGCCCAGGTGAGGCAGGAAGAGGCCACAGCACCAGTTCCATGACGCCACAATCGAGATCTGGGTCACCTTTTGATGCTCATCTACACCTGACCACAGAAACCACTTCCTCTGGAAAGTGGAGCACAAATGGGGGTGGAGGTGCAGGGTTGGGGTGGCACATGGCAGGGAGGGGGAGAAGCTGTGGAAAGGAAAAGAACAGCAGACGTTAGACCACAAGCCAAAGTGGAATGAGGTTAGTACATCCTTCCCTCCCACCCCCTCACCACAGCCTGCACTTGGGGAGGGTGGGGGAGTTGTTTTGGTTATAGCAGGAAGGACTGAGCTATGAATAGAGTGGGCAGGGAAAGGAGGGGAGAAAATGCCTTATGAAGTGTGGTGGGTGGTGGGGAAAGATCTTAGAATTGTGTCAGATTTCTGAATTTGCTGATAGATCTCTATACAGACCCTTTATACAGACTGAATCCATCCAGAAAAATCCTTCCATTTCTCCTGACCCAGAGGAGAAGGGAGGATGAACGGCCAGGCCCGAGTTCTGTCAGACTGGCAGGGAAGATGTTGCATGGTCCATCTCTAGCACCCTCTCCCCTATACCAGCTCGTGTCCCCCAAACCTGCCTATGGGTAGATGAATTTGAACATTTTCTAAGGGTTTCGTTGGAGGAATACCCTGCCCAACATTTGTCATCTCTCACCAAACAAGGCCCTGTGCACAAACCAGCCTTTCTTCTTATCCTTCTCCTTGTGTGACCAGGAACCTGAGTACAGACTTTATAAGGAGCAGGGTTTGAAGGTATTGATGGATTTGTTGAAGCTTATTCCGATGTGGGAATAGCTTTGATAGGACCCAAATTGATCAGAGAATCACAGAACAACAGATTTGTTTGGGTTGGAAGAGACATGAAAGCCCATCTCGTTCCACTGCATGCCATGTGCAGGGATACCTTCCACTAGACCAGGTTGCTCCAAGCCCTGTCCAATTTGGCCTTGGACACTTCCAGGGATGAGGCAGCCACAGCTTCTCTGGGCAACCTGTGCCAGGGCCTCCTCACCCTCACAGGGAAGAATTCCATCCCAATATCCCTTCTAACCCTGCCCCCTGGAAGTTTGAAGCCATTCCCCCTTGTCCTGTCACTACACAACCTTGTGAAAAGTCCCCCTGCAATTCTACTCTCCCTCAAGAATTCTGCTTGAGTTACAGGCTGGGGGAAGAGGGACTCGAGAGCTGTTCTGCAGAAATGACACCTGGAGGTGCTGGTTGACAGCTCACTCAATATGAGCCAACAGCGTGCCCAGGTGGCCAGGAATGCACACGGCATCCTGGCCTCTATCCAGAATAGTGTGGCAGCAGGACCAGGGTAGTGATCCTTTCCCTGTACTTGGCACCGGTGAGGCCACACCTTGAGTGCTGCGTTCAGTTCTGGGCCCCTCATTTAAAAAAGGACATTGAGGGGCTGCAGTGTGTCCAGAGAAGGGCAACAAGGCTCATGAAAAACATGCCTTATGAGGGATGGCTGAGGAGGCTGGGCTTGTTTAGTCTGAGGAACTCATCGCTTTCACAAACAACTGAGAGGAGGGTGGGGTCAGCCTCTTCTCCCGTGCCTGCAGTGAGAGGACATGGGGAAATGGCCTCAAACTGAGCCAGAGGAGACTCAGATTAGATATTAAAAGAAAATGCTTTCACTGTTAGGGTGGTCAGGCATTGGAATAGGTTGCCCAGGGAGGTGGTGGAGTCACCGCTCCTGGGGGTGTTCAAGAGGTGCCTGGATCTGGTGCTGGGTGATGGTTTAGGGGTTACAGTGGGTGGAGGGTTGGACTGGATGACTTTGAAGGTCTTTCCCAACCTTGATGATTCTGTGATTCTAAATCTGAGGGGGGAGCTTCTTCCCTCAGAAGAGCTTCAGTGCAGCTCAGAGGCCCTGACAGCTTGGCAGCCCCTTCCAACATGCTTGTGTTCATCAGTACATCAGAGTGCAGGGACCTCAACACTGTGGCAGGGTGGCTGTAACAACTCACAAGCCTTAGTGGGGCTCTAAGTCCACCTGGGACATCCACACATGGCCCATGTGCCTCTGAGGGATGTGGGAGGACCTGTGGGAAGGTGGGTACACCTGGGGACATGCTGGAGAACACCCACCAGCTCCTTCCCTTTATGACCACTCACCACAGCCTAACCCGAATTTTTCCACAGCTTTGAAGCCCAGGGGCACCTTGGCAACAGACTCTGTAAGATAAAGGTGCAGGAAAAAGGGAGATGAAAAGGGTGGATGACAACTGAGTTTTCATGACAACTTGTTTCCTGCTTCCCTCCAAAACTGGGGCACAGAAAAAAAAGTCTGTTGGGTAGAAAGGGAGAGAGAGGGGTACAATCAGGGAGTCATGCCTGTGAGGGAGAGAACTTGGGTGCAGGAGAAGCTCTGTATTTGTCACCAACAGGGAAAAGGCTGCAGTGTCACACAGGGTTTTATTGATAGAAAGGATTACAGGTACATAACGAGGCTGCAGACCCCTCCATAGGACACTGTGGGGAAAAACCTGATCCCCTTCCTCCACCAAGGCAGAAGGTGAGAGTCTGCTGGGGAACTGCACTTCCCTATGCCAGGCTTTGCCATCAGAGCTCAGGAGCAATTCAAGACCTGGAAAGAGAGAAGGCAACAGGAGCAATGTTACTGCTAAGGGGAGGAAATTCCTCCAAGCTCCCGCGATCCTGTGGCCCCTTGCAATAGTAACAACAGGGCATGTCCTCCACTTCCCAACCCAACTGTCCCTGTCCCAAACTGCCTCATCTGTGGAGGAACTTGCAGACTTGGACCCCAGCCACACCATGGCCTCCAGAAAGGACAACCCTCACAAAGGGAGGAAACTCCCCCAGGAGTTCCAGCTCCCAAAGCCCCTCCTGCAAAGAAGAATGAGGAATACCTCTCATAAGAGAGGAATGTGGGTAGGTTTCTGTAACACTCCTAGTTAAATGCCCTATCAAATGATACAAAAGCCAAAAAATACATGCTCAAAAGCAGAAAGCCGTAAATCCTCACCCTGTGCCAATCCAGAGAACAACAGCCCGGCTGTGCTTGGCCCAGAGGCAGCTGGGAGTCAGGAGGACTCCTGGATTCACTCTGGTTCTAGTTCTCCCCCAGAAACACTGACGCCCTGTGGTTGCCCCTTTTGAGATCCCATGGATCAGTACCTAGCAGCCTCTCCCAGAGCTCAGCCAACGAAGTTGATGACGACGAGGTGGAGGATGGTGTTGGCAAAGAGGAAATCGGCGAACGCCCGCTCTGGGGAGATGCCCTGGAACTCGCCCTTGTTCTGGGGGTTGATCTGGATCCGGAGGCAAACTGCAGAGCAGAGAGAGAGAATGAGAGATTAGTGAGCACCGAAAGAGGTTCTGGTGGGAAGCACAGCCTTCCTGGGGCAGCCCAGCCCAGGTACTGTTCCACTAGTGAAAAGTTACTCCAGCGTTACTACAGATGAGGAGAACACAGGTAGGGGATTTGCATAGGGTTGTCATGGAGTCAGTGCTCCCACAGCACCACACGCACACACCACAGGGGTGCCCAACAGAGTCCGGAGAGGAACAGGCTCAGAGCAGGATGAGACTCACACAGAAGTGTAGATATTCTTATGTCCTCTACTGGGTGTGTTAGAAACACAGAATCACAGGATGGTTTGGGTTGGAGGGAACATGAAAGCTTATCCAGTTCCATGGGCAGGGACACCTTCCACTTTCCCGGGTTGCTCCAAGTCCTGTCCAGTCTGGTCTTGGACACTTCCAGGGATGGGGCAGCCACAGCTTCTCTGGGCAACCTGTGCCAGGGCCTCCCCACCCTCACAGGGAAGAATTCCGTCCCAATAACCCATCTAAGCCTGTCCTATGTCGGTGGGAAGCCATTCCCCCTTGTCCTGTCCCTCCAGGCCCTTGTCCCAAGTCCCTCTCCAGCTTTCCTGGAGCCTCTTTAAGCACTAGAAGGGGCTCCAAGGTCTCCCTGGCAAACACCCCAGGTGAACACCCCAGCTCCCCCAGCCCGTTAGTGCCTGCGCTGGGGGGGCTGCAGAGGAACAGGGTGGGTTTGGGGATACTTTGGGAGAGCAGCGCCTGCAGCTGCCCCTGCTGGAGCCTGCGAGGACCCCGGGAGGGACAAGGATCGAGGCTGGCCCCAAGAAGCCCCTGCCCGCCCCGGGTGCTGGAGGTGCCGAGGGGCCCCGGTGGGTCCCTGTGGCTGCCCAGGGACCCCCGCCGGGTTCCGAGGCTCCCCCGCCGACCGCAGGGCCCGGCACTGACCGCCCAGGATGAAGCTGCCGACGGCGGAGATGAAGCCGCTGAGGAAGGAATTGAAGGGGAAGGTGCCGACGCCAAGGCAGTATCCGAACTGCAGCGCGCCCGTGAGCAGCACGTAGAGTAGGAAGGCGTCCAGCGCCTTGAGGCGCCCGGCGGTGCCGCCGCCGTACTCGGACAGGAACCGCCGCGCCACGGCCCGCACCGACCCCGCCATGGCCGCGCCACGCACTGCGCACGCGCGGCGGCGGGACTGCGCCTCCGACTGACGTGGCGGGGGAGCAACAGGGTCACGCGTCTCGGCCGGCGCATGCGCCGAAGGGTCCGTGCAGTCCGCGCCCCCGCAGCTTTTCAAGAGCCAATCAGAGCCTAGAGCCGCCTGTTGCCAGGCAGATTAGATAGCATCTCCGCCCAGGAGCCAATTAGCGCCGAGCTCCGCCTATTGCCAGGCGGATTTCAGCGCCCTCACCCGCGTCCCGGTCCCTGCGTACTGGGAATTGCGGATCCCGTTGCGAGATGCTCTGGCCGAGGGAAGGGGAGGCTCAGCGGGTGCATGGGAGTTTGCTGCAGAAGGACTGTCCCGGTTCTCCCAAGAGGAGCCAAAATCCTGTCGCCCCGCTCGGAGCTGGGGAAAGGCAAACCACCCCTTTCATTGCTGTTGGTTAAAAACCGTCACGACACGGAGCCTGAAGGGGGAGCAGAACGATTCTGCTCTGGAGGAGGGAACAACTTTTCAGTGAATCGGAAACGGAACTTTCCTGTTTATATTCGTCCCGTTTAAATCATTCCAGCCTTCCCCTCTCTCCCAAACGAGGGATGTGCTCAATTCGGAGAGCAAATACCCCTGAACAGGCTCTGCAGTGAAGACAGGGCATTTCCCTGTCATAGAATCACAGACTGGTTTGGGTTGGAAGGGACATTAAAGCTCATCTCATCCGCCCCCTGCCATGGGCCGGGCCACCTTCCACTATCCAGGTTCCTCCAAGCCCTGTCCTGTGGGGTGAAGTAACAGCCCCACAACTGAAGTTTGAGGGATTTGGAGTGTTGCAGAGTGTTGGGCCATTTCCCGTGAGAGCAGTGAAGCTAACTAGATAGTTCCCATGGACACAGCCTTGAGCTGTGTGGCTGAAGTGCAGGTGCGCATTCCTCAGTATTTTTGTAGAAATATGTTTGTGTTATGTGTGTGAGAAAGTAGAAGTAGGAGAACCTAATAAAAGGCTGCCTGCTGCTCTGAGCAGGCAGATATCCCTTTGTCTCATCATCCTCGTGTGTGTTGTGTGTCTTCTTCCCCCCTTGGACCGGGACCCCTCGACAGATACCCAGCGACACTGTCCAGCCTGGCCTGGAACACTTCCAGCCGTGGGGCATCCACAGCTTCTCTGGGCAACTGTACCAGGGCCTCACCATTCTATTATAGTAAAGAACTTCTTTCTAATATCTAACCCAAATCTCTCCTCGTCGCTTAAAACCATTCTCCCTTGTCCTGTCACTATCAGCCCATGTAAAAAGTCACTCAATCTTTTTTATAACCTTCCTTTAAGTACTGGAAGGTCAGAGTAAGGTTTCCCTGGGCCTTCTCCTTTCCAGGTTGAACATTCCCAGCTCTCTCAGCCTGTCTCCAGCCTTCTGAGCATCTTTGTGGCCTTCTCTGGACCAGCTCCAACAGGTCTGTTCTTGTGTTGAGAACTACAGACGTGGACACAGTGCTGCTGTCACTGCAGTCTTGGGGCACTGTCCTAGTTAGAACAGCTGGGACCAATTCATCACTGGATGGGTGTAGCCCAAAACTGTGTATTCTATAGCCCTCCATGCCATTTCCCAGAAACTGTTGTCAGTAGAGGCCTGCGAGGTGCCCCCCCCATGCTCCTGTCCTCATGCCCTTTTGTGGAATTCCCTGACTGAGCACCCTCACACCCTTTTATGGAATTCCCCACTCTGAGGGAAGGACTGATCATTCCTGCCTGAGCTGGAGAATATATAAACCTGGAGTTTCAGAACCTTTCCACCTCTCGTGGGATCCAGAGGAGGACTGCAGCTCACCGCTCTCAGCCGGACTGAGACCACCACCCTCAACTGAACTGCAATCACCACTTTGGCCGGACTGCAGCAGCTCTCCCACCAGCAGGTTTTTCCCCTCTCCCTTTGCTTTGGACTTGGGGGGGGCCAGGAAGCACCGTTTTGTTTGTGCTGGGTTGCTGGGTTGTACATTCGGGCTTTGTGGGTTAGGATGCTGGGTTGTACATTCGGGCTTTGTGGGTTAGGGCCGGTTGCTTGTCCGTGTGGTCATACTTACTGTATTATTTTATTAAATTGTTATTCTGATTTGTAATCTCTCTTTTGAGTTGGGTTGGTTTCCCCTGCTGGTTAACTTTTAAACCAGCACAGGCACTCTAAAAATTTTGGTGGTGCTCAGGATTGCTGGGACTTGTTGGAACTTTCCTTGCTGCTGAGTGAACAAAAGCAGGCTGGAAGTGATCTCCTTTCATCAGAGAATGCCTGCATTTGATCTGTCCATGGCCCTGAAGAACAGTGTTTTGGGAGGGAGATAATTGGTACCCCAGAGCTGGGCTGCACATCAAACCCTGGAGAGATGTGCAATGGAGGAGTGAATTATAAAGTGCTGGACCTCCAAGTTCAAAAGGGGATGGTCAATACTGCAAACTCAAACTGGCGGATAGTTATTAGTGGTACCTTTATAGTAACTGTTGTTTCTTATGGCTGCATTATTATCACCATCTTCCATATACTGTGGGAAGCATGTCTGAAGGCACAGGGGATGTGCCAGGGCAGTAGGCCCGAGAGAGCATGCGCAGGTCACAGATAACTCTATTGGCTGAAGAAGTCACATGGTAAACAGGGATATAAGGAGTGGGAATTTTGAAATAAAGCCTCTTTGTCCACACCACCAACAAGGAGCATCATTATTCCTTGTTATACAAGGGCCTCGCCGTCACAATATACCATCTTCTGCAGGTAGGAAGAAGGCATTTTCCACTTGCTCAGCTCACCTCATTGTGGTGATGGTATTTTGCAGCACTTTCATTTACAGTTACATCCGCCCAGCACAGCGAGGTGGGCAGGAATCTGACAAAGTTCTCTCTTTCTTCTTCTCTGTGCTGACTCAGATGCTTAACCCATAGATCTACTCTCTCAAGAACAAGCGAGTCAAACAAGCTTTAAAGAAGAACATGCTGAAGGCGTGTTCTGCCTCCCTGAGGCAGTTGTGTATTGCAGAGTAGCCTATCCAAGTAACTGAATTGTTCCTCAGATGTAATATCAGTATTGTGTAACTGTGAATTAAAGACGCTGATTTCAATGCTTTATGCTTCTACATTTCTGCTAACCTTGTGTTAGCAACCAAAACATACCAACACAGAAAGGATTTTCCAGCCTTCCAGTACCCAGCCTCAGCTTTGCCTCAGTATTTCACCTCCTTGCTGTGATGTGTCAGCCTTAACTAACAAGAAAATTCCTACTCCTTCACCCCCACAGTGGGATGGAGCAGAGGCAGAAAACATGAAAAACTGAAACAAAAAGTCTCATGGATTGAGATAAAGACAGAGAGATGGTTTACCATTTGCTATCAGGAGCAAAACATATTGGATTTGGGGAAAGCGGATGTAATTTCTTGCCAATTAAAATAGCTTTAGCTTGTGAGAAACAAAGTTAAATACTAAACAAACACCTCTACTTCCCCCTTTCCTGTGCTCCATTTTATTCATTTATTCCAGAATAGTCCACCACTGTCCTAAGCAGTGCAGGGTGGGTGGGGAGGGTTATGGTCAATACATAGTTCTTCCCTTCTGCTGCTTCTCTCCTCTCATGCTTTTCCCCTGTTCCAGTGTGGGTTCTCCCAGGCTGCAGTGAATATCTGCTCCACCAGAGATCATCTCCCCCTCCTCTGATCTTGCTGTTCCCTCTTTTGTTTCTCACTCCTGTTGTTCCCTGCTCCTCTCACTAGCTGGCAATTCCTGCCCTTTCTTAAAGATGTTTTTCCCAAGGTGCCACCAGCTTTACTTGTAGGCTCAGCTTTGACTCATGCTGGGTCCATTTTGGAGCTGGCTGGAATTGGCTGTGTCCAGCATGGAGCAAGAAGTTCTCACAGAGGCCACACCTGCAGGCCCCTTGTTACTGAAATTTTACCATGTACGTCAACTGTGGACTAACACGGCCAAGTGACCCTAAGCACCATGCCACTCAACTTTTAAATCCCTCCAGGAATGGTGACTTAACCACTTCCCTGGGCAAACTTTTTCAGACAACACACTTGGTGAAAAAATTTTTCCTAATATCCAGAACTCCCTGGCACATCTCAAGGCCGTTTCTTCTTGTGCTACAACTTGCTACTTGGGAAAAGAGATCAACCCACACGTGGCTTCACCCTCCTTTCAGAGAGCTGGAGAGAGCGAGAAGGTCCCCCGTGAGCCACCTTTTCTCCATGCTGAGCTTCCCCAGCTCCCTCAGCTGCTCCTCATCAGACTTGTACTCCAAACCCTTCCCCAGCTCCATTGCCCTTCTCTGGACACACTCCAGCCCCTTCAATGTCTTTGTTGTCATGAGGGGCCCAAAACACTGTAGGACTCAAGTCCACAGGATTCAAGGATTCACCAGTCCACAGCACAGTGGAGTGGTGACTTTCCTGGTCCTGCTGCCACACCATGGTTGGTACAAGCCAGGTTCCCCTGGCCTTCTTGGCCACCTGGCCACACCTAGGCTCATGTTCAAGCCGCTATCAACCAGCACCCCCAGGCCCTTTCCCACAAAGCAGCTTTCCAGCCACTCTGCCCCAAGACTGGAGCACTGCAGGGGTTATGGTGACCCAAGTGCAGGACCTGGCACTTCACCTTGTTGAATATCTGTTTGTCTCCTCCCAGAGCTCTTTGATGAAACTTGCAAGGTTGTGAGATGTTGAGATCCTCATTGTTTTAGAAAAAATGCATAACCTCAAACATGAAGAGATCTAGTATCATGATCCACAGCTGTCCTAAGCTTGCTCACTTTCCCCCCATGGCAAGGGACCCTGCAAACAAAGTGCACTGCTCCATTTTGTTATAGACTAATTTCATTGTTTATTCCTTGTCTAGGGTCTAACGAAAAAACTGTGTGGCCAGTCTGGTTTATTGGATCCTTCCTAACAGATTTTTCCAACTACCAGCTGAAGCCAACCAGACCTATTTTTTTCATGCAAATTGCCTGATTATCCTTTACTTCTGATATGTTTTTTCCCAAAGCAGGGTTGATTAATAGGTAAAGAAAAGAAATGGCATTATGGTCAAAAGCCTTGTTTCAAGGTACACAGAAACAAGGAACAGCACTTGCACCATGCAAGTGTGAGGTTCAGTGTCTGCTGCCAACACACCACTGGGAAGGAGCAAAAGGGATGATCACAGCACTGTGAAATATCACTGTGCTGTGACTTGTGTACAAGCTGGCATAACTCATGTCCAGAATAGAAGCTTTGGAGAAGGTTAATCAGGGAGACATCCATGTCAGGTCACAAGGTACAAAAAGAACTCCCTGGCTTCCTAAACTCCTTCTCAGAGAAGAGTCTCAGGGCACCTGGATCCAATCCCAGTCCCAGAGATGCGTAATTGAGCCTGTATACAACTTTGTCCTGCAGGATTAAGGATGGCAAACCAAACATATTTATATCAATAAGTGATTTATTTAAATTGATGATGATATTGATTAGACTAAAAGACTTTAATCTGAAATATTACAATAGAGTATAGATGGATAGTATAGTGCATATATAATATATTTACATATTATCAGAGGCCTGGAGCACCTCTTAATGGCTGAGAAGCCATTAATCTCATGGTTTTATCTCATGGAGCAGAGAAGAAGGTGTTCAAGGTCTGATGGAACAGAGGATAGGGCCTGAGGTGCAACATTTAATCCTGTATGTTTGAATCCAGAGCTGATCCAGACTGGGGTTGGAAGGAGGGAGCTGTGAGTTAGGATGGCTGGTGGTTCCTGAGTGTTGTCAGCAGTGTGTGTTAGTCACAGGATGTAATGGATGAAAACTTAACCAAGAATTGACCCCTCCTCATGTCTATGAGAAACTTGATAAAGAATGTCTCTGATAAACTGTATTCAATAAAGTATGTAGTTATCATGACTGTACGTTGCTGAGAACACAGCTGCGCTGGGCAGGACATGTCTCAAGGATGAAAGATCGCTGCCTCCCTAAGATCTTGCTTTGTGGTGAACTTGCCACCGGCTGCCGCAAGAGAGGAGCCCCAAAGAGGAGATACAAGGACTCCCCGAAACAACATCTCAGCCTTGGCCATATTGACCTTCATCACTGGTCTACTCTGGCCTCCAACTGGGAGGTCAGGAGACACACTGTACACAGCGCTGCTGCTTCTTTTGAGAACACACGCAGAATCATTCCTGAGGAGAAAAGACAACACAGAAACAACCATGTCTTGTGGCAATGGATTTGCCATATGCAGAATGGAAGAAGTCCTGTCAGAGATGGACTAGTGAAGAAAATGAAAACAGTTCAAATGCTATAGAAACTGAAGTTTTTAAGGTGGTTTAAACAG
>NW_020885078.1:207886-233259 GCF_003945725.1 Corapipo altera | reverse complement strand
GAGGTCTCCCTCATCCCACTAATCCTTCGGAATGTCTTGTTGATACCACCTAAGGAGTCTTTCTGCTGTGCCTTTTGCAACAGGACATGTCTATCTCCACTGGCCTTTTTAGCCACCAGCACACTTGCAGCAAATATGGGTAGAGTCCTTCCCAAATCTTCATTTGCAAAGCCCAACCATGATGATGGTGATGATGTTGCAAAAAGGTAGGAAATGTGTGTGCAGCTGTTCCATGATCTCTACATTTGACCACACCAGGGTGCCTGGCCAATACCCTAGGAATTCTCCAGTTACCTGAGACTCTGGGCATTGGCTGAAACGGGGATTTCCAGCTGACATATGGACCTGCATTTTGAGCATTAGGTGGTAATTGGTGATATATTTCTTCTTATCCACTGTTCTCTCTCTCTGCAGTAATTATTTGATACATTGCTAATTTTCTTTTGTATTTTTTATACATATATCCAATAATTTTATTTTGCTTGTTTAAAAAACTTTTCATATTTTGCAATGACTAGTGTATAGTCATTTTGTTGAGTACCGTGCCTGTCAGCAAAACAATTTGGCATCACAGCACAGGATACGAAACAAAATGGCTTTTTTTTAAGTACACAAAAATGTTACCAAGACAGACATAGACCTGGGTATTCCTGGATGGGAACCTTGTCGTATTTGGGCCCCTGAGTGGTCATGCTATGGTTTATGTGAGAACTGGGACTCCTATTTGAAGGAGGCAGAACCATGTAATGTAGTGAAATGTTTACAAAAGGTTTCAGTAGAGAAGGGGAAGGAAGGGAATACTCTAGGGAGACGAGGAGGGATTTTGATGGCTGCATATCAAAAGTAGCATCAACAGAGAGAACAAATGTGTAAGGATAAGATTATTTTGGAGAAGCAAGTATGTGAATTGCAGGGGAAAATAGTTACGGTGCAATGCCAAAATTGACTATTAATGACTATACTTATCAAACAGTAGCAGAAAGAGCGGCTGTCCGAGTAGCCCAGTATAAATATTGAAAGCAAAGGAGTTGAGTAAATAAGAAAAAGTGCATGGTCTGATTGCAGAGGCAGGGATAGACTAGGATCCTGAAAAATGGGATGGAGATATCTAGGATTCAACTGATTTAGATAGTAGTTCAGAGGGTGAAGTGTTTGCTGAAGCAGAGTCAATAACATGAAGAAAATTGGAAGGTGATGCTACTGGTTTTCCAGTGAGGCATGATGCCATGGATGATTTTACTCAGGATGAAATCAATGATATTATGGATACATTTAGACAACAGCCTGGAGAGTCTTTCATCTCCTGGGTAGTCAGGCTGCATGATCTTGGTGCCTCTGGAATTAGATTCAACTCGGAACACAGTAAGAAGTTTGTAATGTTAAATTTTGATTCATTTGTTCAGGATGCCTTCCAAGGGTCAGCTGGAAAGACTAATTTATTGGCTGTAGTGGTGGAAGGTTGTAATAGAAAATAGCCCATGGAAGGGGAGTAGCCCAGTGCAGATGGGCCCTGAATACTCTATGGGATTGTATTCAGCGTATTAAGGTGGAAGGAGTGAAGACTGCTGTTTTTATTGGTAGTGCAGACACTATGCTGCAAAATTGTCAGCTCCAATTCAAAAGAGGCTTACTAAGACTGCTCCACATGCATATAAAAGTGTTATTATGATTTTACTGATAAATGAAACAGGAAACCCCATAGGAGAAGTCATAGAAAAAATCCAGCAGTTAGGAGATTTGGGGAAACGGGGACCCAAACAAAGTGGGAGAGATGATAACAGGAATGGTGAGGTGAAAGACAATTAAATCTCTTGAAAGAAAATGTTTGCTGCCTTGCTGAAAGATGGGATGGCCCAAAATAAGACTGATGGGCTCCCCACTAATGAGATGTGGAGTTTAGACAAGCAGTGTGGGTTAAACAAACCTGTTACAAAAGTAAAGACTTCAAGTTCAGGCCAAAAAGATGACATGATGGATGGAGCAATTCGACCTTCTGCTCCCCTCCATGAACCTCAATGGGACAGGACACTTGCCAAAAGAGGGCTCCTGTATTGGGTCTGGCTGAGCTGGAGTTTACTTCCCCACAGCAGCCCTCACGGTGCTGTGCTTTGCATTGGCAGCTAGGAAGGTGTTGATAACACACTGGTGTTTTGGCTACTGCTGAGCAGGGCTGGCACAGCATCAGCCCTGTAACATTCCTTCCTCAGTCGGGGGCAAGATCCTGGGAGGGGACCCAAGTAGGCCAGCTGACCCAAACTGACCAAAGGGACATTCCAGACCATGTGACATCAGCTCAGATATAAAAGCTGAGGCACAGAGCAGGAAGGCAGGCAATCATTATCTGCAGTGGCTGCCTGCTGAGGAACTGTTACATGTTCTGAAGCCCTGCTTTTTAGAAGTGGCTGGACATCGCTGCTCATAGGAAGTAGAGAATAAACCATGTTATCTTTCTCTTTGCTTTTGTGCATGCAAGTGTCTACTTTGCTTTTGCTTTACATAAACTGCCTTATCCCAAGCCACAAGTTGTTTTCCCCTTTACTCTCTCCCCTGTCCAGCTGGGAAGGGGAGTGATAGAATGGCTGGGTGGGCACCTGGCGTCCAGCCAAGGTCAACCCACCACAACCCCCATTGGTGAGTCAACTGTTCCCAGGGACAAAAGTATGCTGATCTCTATCCATGGCCAGATGTTAAATGTTGCAACAACTGAAAGAATTAAAAGCAGAGGGAGATGAAGGCCAAGCTCCAGCACAATGATGGGCAAGAAAAGACCATTATCCTCACATGGAGCTTCAAATGTATTGGAAAAATAAATCTTGTCAAATAGTTAAGGCCATTGTTGATGCTGGAGCAGAGACCTGTTTAATTTCTGGTAACCTAAAAAGTTTAAAAAACAAAAAGTTTTGATTACAGGATTAGGTGGCAAACATATTAAAGCCATACAGACAAAAACTGAGATGAAAATTGGCATCCTGACAAAGCAAACTTATTCGGTGATGATTGTTCCTGTCCCTGAATATATAATTGGAATTGATATTTTAAAAGGGCTGACTTTACACTTACCATCAGGTAAATATCAATTTGGAACCTGGACATATAGGTCAGCCCAGCCAGTTTTAATTGGGGAAGCTAAAATACCTCTGGGACAAATTCCACCTGCCACCAAAGGAATGACAATGAAACAATATCGTATACCAGGAGGACATGAAGAAATCTCACAGATCATTAAAGATTTACTAGATACAGGAATGTTGAAACCAACAACCACTGCCTTTAATAATCCTATCCGGCCTGTTAAAAACAGTGATGGAATGCGGCGAATGACAGTAGACTATAGGGAGCTTAACAAATACACCCCACCACTGACAGCTGTGGTACCACATACTGTCACTTTATTGAAAAAATACAATGACACCCTGGAAACTGGTATGGAGTAATTGACTTAGCTAATGCTTTCTTTACGATATCCATTGCTGAGGAACATTGGGATAAGTTTGCTCTTATTTGGCAAGGCAGGCAGTATGTGTTTACCCACTTACCTCAAGGGTGGCTCCACAGTCCCACCTTCTGCCATCGAATCATGGCAGAACACCTGGATGAATCGTCCTTGCCAGAGACGGTACAAGTGATACATTATATGGATGATATAATGATTTATATTTTATAACTGTTCATGCTATAAAATGACCAGTGTGAAGGCATTTTTTTGAGTACCCTGCCTGCCAGCAAAACACTGTCTTATAGTCACAAGGTGTTACTGTCACAGCGTGTTACAGTCACAGTGTGTGTTAAGCACTGTAACTGAAGCCTTGGGAGCAAGGCCTTGTGCGTCTGCCAGCGTTTTGGAAGAGCAGGTTTGGAGAGGTGGGTCCATGGCATTTCCTTTCCACCTGCTGTGTCTACGGGATGCTGACAGAAAGCACCACCTTTGTCCTACCGGGGCACTGCTGTTTGACTTCTGTAAGGGAAGGTTGATACAGGAGAAGTCTGAGGCTTTCTGAGTTGTCTCTAATCAAAATCTGTGAGTTTCTGCTGTAATGAGCCCTGGTGAGAACACTTTGTCCAAGCCCATCTCACACTGGGCTCCATTAAAGTTGCTCCAAGCAACTTTGTTTCTGCTTCTGCCTGTCATTTCCCCAAGGCACCTTGCCAGATTTTGCCACTGCTACAGCTAACAGGGAGATGGTACCATGGTCCTCAGGGGCTCATTAAAATGTTGACAGCCATAATGTGCTTTGTGTTGTTCTTCTGCCCTCCCTGCATAACTGTGAGCATTGTGTAGTTAATTAGGGAGCTCCCAGATGTGTTTCAATGAATACCTACAGCACCATTTCTGTTTATCTTTTGTTTTAATTAGGTATGACAGGAAGAATGGAAATGGAGCCATTTTGAAAGGAAATTAGTTCAGCTTATGCCCTGGAAGGAACCAGGCAGAGAGAGGAAAAGTATCTTTGTGATCAAGCAGAGTGTGACCTGAGGAGAGTCAGACTTGGATTCATGTGCTGGCAGTAAGGCAATTCTTATTCCAGTCCCTTCTCCTGTTACTGCAACCCATAGTAATGCCAAAGGCTTTATTTGCAAAGCCTTTCTCTGCTCTAATTAGCACTACCCTTACCTACTGTACTAATTCTACACAGAAACAGGAGGAATAATTATTACCATTGCAAAAGGTTTTCAAGGCCTTTCCTAACGATTGAAACAAAAAAACCTTAATTAACAAAAAAGTCATACCTTTTACTCTGATCCCCCTGAACTCCAGTTTCCTCAGGACATGAACCCTGAAAAGAGCTGGCTTAGGGGAGAGATGGACAGGTGACAGAAATTTTCAGGGACAATTAGACCAAGAAATATTTAAACAACAGAATGAACAGAAGTAAATTAAGAAAAACTGAATGCACATGTGGAAGGAAATGGCATTGGCTTGCAGATAATTTAGCAGATGAACAGGGCAGCTGGGTATCCACTTGCCTGGTTCAGGAATTACAGAGTGAATGAGATAGAGCTACAGAGAGGAGCATTCACTTGAGATGGATTATTTTCTTTAAACTTAATACCATTTTGCCACATTTTCCCAACATTTTCATGACATGGGAAGTTATAACATAGAAAGCTCAAATGTAAGCAACTAGAACACAGGGATGAATTTTTTTAGAAAATGTCAAAATAATTTATGGAACTGTTGATTTAAAATTCATATTGTTCCTCAGGGACAAGGGAGTGGAGCAGAGATGACAGATCTTTAAGGAAATATTCCACAGAGCACAAGTGCTAGTGATCCCCAGGAGCAAGAAATTGGGTAAGGAAAGCAAAGGGCCAGCATGGCTGAGTAGGGACCTGCTGGTCAAAAACGGGAAAGATGCAAATGCACAGGAATGAAAAGAACAGATGACCTGGGAAGAGTCCAGAGATGAAGTTCAGTTGTGCAGGGATGGGGTGAGTAGCTGGAACTGAACCTGACAATGGACACAAAGAATAATAGGAATGGCCTCTATGGGTATGTCAGCCAGAAAAGGAAGGTCAAAGAAAATGTTACCTCCCAAAGAAACACTGCTGGAAAACTGGTAACAACAGATGAGGAGAAGGCTCAGGTGCTCAACAACTTTTTTGCCCCAGTCTTCAATAGCAACTTCTTTTCCCACACCTCTTGAGTGGATGGACAGCAGGATGGGGGAGCAAAGTGCTCCCTACTGTAAGTAAAGACCAGGTTCATGACCACCCAAAATATCCTATGATTCTATGATATATTATTTATAGCCGAAAGAATGGTAAGGACCCTTGTTAATCATAAGTAAAACAATAGAAGTGAAAGAAGTAAATAGCAATATTTCTTACAGTTAAAATCTATGGATTGAAAAGAATTGTTTTGAGGGAGTGAAGTAATATTTCCTTCTGAAGCTTAATGGTTCTTTCTTGCTTTTTTATTAATGCGTTCATAACATTTCACTTTTTTGTATCAATATTTATTTCAGGGATAAATAAAGTAGCTTTCTTCTTTGAGCCTTGCATGTTCTGACCTGTCTAGAAAAGTGCACAAGACTCCAGTTCATGTTCTCAGCACTGTTCTGTTCTTGTCCCAGGGGGGCTGAGTTATACATCTGGCTTTGTGGGTTAAACCCACTCTGTATCATCGTATTTATTCTAATCTTTTTAGTAAATTGTAACTCTGACTTGTAATCTCTCTTGAGTTGGGTTCATTTCTCCCACCGATTTACTTTTACACCAGCACGGGGATGTACACCATTTTTTGAAGCTAAGAAAGGGTGGAATTCAACTTTTTACCCTGGAAAGAGCAGGCTCTGATGGGATGTTATCCATATATAGGAATACCTGAAAATAGGGTGTAAGTGGAAGAGAGACAGATTCTTTCCACAGAGTTATGCAGGGACAGGACAAGAGCTAGTGGGCACAAACTGAAACATGAGATGTTCTGTTCAAATATCAGGAAACACATTTTTCTGTGACGGTGACTGAGTGCTGGACTCAGTGTGCAACACAGAGTAGAAAACAGCTCTAATTCATGCTTTAGTGACTGTCTGCATGCAATGTTTCCTGTGCCTGACTGTAGTGGTTTGAAGCTGGCTCCCTGCCAAGTCTTGAAACCTCCCTGCAAGAGCTCACCCCCCCCAAAACCAAGGGAAAAGAAAAAATAAACCCGAGAGAACCGAAATGAGAGAGAGAGAGAGAGAGAAAGCAATATATATATATTTACACTTATATTACATTTATATACAATTGAAATATTATGTACAGTTCCAAAAGGAAAAGGGAAGGAAAAAACAAACAAAAAAAAATAAATATACACACAATCAGAAACTCAGGATCTAGCAAACTAAAGAATTAGCAAAAGAATATCTTACTACTCTCCTTGGGACAACAGAAATCACTCTGGATGACCGCCGGCACCCTCCTCCTCCCAGGGTTGGCAAGGCCTCACCAGGCCTCACTCCCCATATGGCGGAACCAACAGCAGGGAACCTGCACCTCCAGAGCCACCAGAAGGGAAGAGAGCGAAGGCCTCTCCTCCCTTCTTCTTTATACCCCTGGATTACATAGAAATCATAGGCAACACCGGGTAATCTGGCCACTTCCTTGGTCACAAACTGGTCACCAAGGAAGGCCTAGACTAAAACTGCTACACTGACTCATAGTTCAGAGGTTTGCAGACAGTGACCCAACAGCAATAGATATTCATGGTGAGAAAGGCTAAGCTTGATGCAACACAGAAAATAAATGTTTGGGTGCTACAACCAGAGCAGGAAAGAAAGGTGTTGCTCAGCAGGGTGGCCTCCCTGAGAGGAGACCAGGGGCTGCCTTCATGGTGCCCTAATACCAGACACAGAGTTCTAGAGGGCTTGGCAGTGGACTCACCTCAAACCAGGGTTAAGCCAATCAATGAAGCTGATGGTGCCTCTCAAAAAAAATATTTGCAATATTTGTCACACACTCTTCTCTAAGAGAATTTCTTTTTAATTTAGTGAGAAAAATAAGATATTTTGGCAAAAGGTTTTTACAGGAGTAAAATATAACCAAGAAAGCATTTCACTAAAACATTCAGCACAAAAAGCCATTCCACAGGAAACATCCACTAAAACAATCCATATACCAGTTTTAGTAAAACACAATTCATTGGTTTTAAGTTACCTGCAAGAGGATAAAAAGAGTAAAAGAAAACAGATTAAAAGAAATAAAGAGAGGGAGAAGAGAGAAGGAGAGAGAGAAAAGAGAGGAGAATAGTTACCGACAAGATTCGATGGTTTACACGGCTGGAGAGGAAGAAGGGAAAAGGAGGAAAAAAGTGTTACTGACTCACATAGTTCAGGCTGCAGGAGGGAAAGAGAGAGAGGGAGACCTCATGGAGTCTCATGTATTTGTAGAGTTCAGTTTTCCCTTCCAGGCAGGATATCTGGTCAGTGCCTTCCAGACCAGAGTTGTGCTATAGCCAGTCACAGGCTCCAGGGGTGTGGTGTGGGTGGGCTACCAGGTAGGTCTGCCTTTACCGACAGCCCAGCTAAAGGCCTTCAGTGATACCATGTGCTTTGCATGGGCTGCAGGCCTTCCAGCTCTGCCGTGTGCTTTGCGTGGGTGCAGGCCTTGCCTTCCAGCTCTACCCTGTGCTCTCAGCGCAGGCCTTATGTGCAGGCCTTACCACGTTACTGCAGGTCTGGGCCCAGCCCTTCCCCAAACGCACGCACACACACAGTGAGTTAATTCTGACCTGTATCAATAATTCAGTGAGATTTGGATCCAGGATCTCACAGGAGCGAGGGGGAAAAAAAAGGTGAGAAACAATCCTGTGAACAGCAAAGTCATAGAAGAAGAGGGGAGTGCTCCAGGTACCAGGTCAGAGAGGGGAGAGACCATGGTGGAACAGGGATGTTACTGCAGCCTGTGAAGAGGACCACACTGGGAAAGATCTCCGCATTGCAGGCAGTGGATGAGACCATGGTAGTGCAGGTGGATTTGCCTTGAAGGAACTGTGACCTGTGGAGAGCCCACGCTGAAGCAGGTTTACCTTGCAGCTCGCGAGAGCCTCAGGGACTTCAGGTGCCAACAACTGGGACACCTGGGATCCAGGGCAGCTGCTGGGTCAACTCAGGCTGAGTGTCTCAGTGTTGCTGGGGGATCCCTGTGCCTGGGTGTGGGTGCTGGCGGTGCTTGATCTGCCTTGACACATGTCCCTGGTGTGTATGTGCTGAAGTGCCTGGGGTGCACATATCTGTGTGCCTGTGTTTTGCCAATCTGTTTTGCTCCACGAACGAAGATGGATTAAAGGAATACAGGCACCAACTTTAAAGAATAAGTGTGTCAGTTTACTACAGTGCAAAACAGTAAAGAATTACAAAGGAAGCAGTGGTTTATGAAAGGATACACTTAGAAATGCAACTAATCATTACTACGAAAGTGTCTATAGTGATTAAGAGAGAGATACATCGCCAATTACCCTATTTACATTACCATCATCCAGACCTGCACATCAGCTGGAGAGGCCCCTGATCACAGCGAAGGGCTGGAGAACCACTCCTGGTAATTTGGAAATCCTACACAGTGCATCTACTCACAGGGGTGGCCTCCATCTTTGCTGTGAGAGAGTCCAGCTTATATAGCGTTAAACAAACCAGCTGACATCACTCGATTGGTGCAGAAAAACAATCTGGCTTTCTTCCCTCCTTGGTTTTCCCTTGAAGCCTGGCCAGGGCCCAGGACAAAGTCAGGGAGTCAGTTTGGACTAACTACTACCAAATGCCCCATGGCCTTGACTAGTCTCTGAATACAGATCTGTGGCTACACTTATATCTCAAATATGAACCAGCTGCAACCATGTGAGGCCTACTGCTTTCATGGCCTTGACATACTAATTATTAATAATATGTTGTGCTACTTTTAAAGCATTACTAAGGATTATATAGCATCTTGGTTAATAAGCAGATATATGGCTAAATACAATACTAAGCTAAATATAATATTAGGTTGGAGGGTTCAGCTATAGGTCAACTTTGGCTCAGGGATACCCCCAGCATTACAGCCTGGAAGGTCTGAGCCACACTGAGGAGACATAGTGGGAGCTGCTGGAGCTGCTTCCCACAGATTCTACCCAGGCCTTACAGCAAGGTACCCTCTAGGTCCCTTGGGCACCACCATGTCCAACAGGTCCCACTGTTTTGGTAGAAGAGGAAACAAACTTTGTAAATCCATTCAGAAGTGGTAGTAAATTGGGCATTGTATGAGGTCTCCCATTTATTCGTACTCTGATCTCACCTGAGCTGTCCTCATTGATTACTGCTCGGTCTTCTTTGCTTCTGCTTCAGACTTCTGCCACCAACACTCCCCACTGACCCCTTAGTTTAGATCAGGGTGGGCAGGATATTTCCCAGTTTCCTCATATGCTGGCACAGGGCAAATTCATAACATGAGTTTGCAGGTTATCTCAAACCTGGCGAATTTGGATCCAAGATCACCATCACTGAGAGGGCTCCCAGGCATGGAAGCATCCCTGAACTTACAGGGACACTGCCTGTAACAGAGAGGAAAGGACATGTCAGCCAGAGATGATCTGGACCACAGCAATACCACTGGAAAGAATAATTTTTTTCATTTGTCATTCTCAACACATATAAGGAAAAAAATGTTGGAGAGGATAGTTAGACTTCAATCTGTGTGATCAAAGCCATGAACAACCTGAGAGACATTTGAAGCTGGCCCAGCTGTGAGTGGGAGCTGAACCTTCAGATGTGTGTTTCAGCCATGGTTTGAAGTAAGTCTAAGTGTCCAAGAGCAGAGAGGAACAGGGTTGCAGAAGAGGCAGCTTTTCAGTTTCCTCCAACTAAACGTCTTGTTCACTTGTGTTTGGCTGGGGTTTTGTAGTACGGGTGAAGTCAAAAGTTTATGGTAAGGTCTGCCTTGAGAAAAAGATATTATCTGCATTACTTCTGGCCACTGAAGTAAAATTTAGATGAGAAGTTACTGAGGAAGTAACAGGTTCAATTTCCTTTAGTGTTTGCTTGTTCATCAGCACCCTTTAATCTGTGCAGTAAAAGATAGTGTTTCAATCAGCAAATGAAAAGGAGATGAAATCCCACATGAGTACCTTGTGTCTCTTGGCTTGTGGAGAGTGCTTTCCTTTCCAAATGCTCTTTCTGTCCTGACAGTTGAAATCCAGTGTAAGGTTCCAGGCATTTTAGCTGCTATTTAATTAAATACATCCATAGAGATGAATGAGGCCTCAATAGGAAGATGGACAGCTCTGGTTCAAGGCTGAACTCAACTAATGGGGTATAAAAAGAAAAAGGAAAAATTAATGGAAATAACCAGTTTGTAATATAGCTAAATAACTTGTCCATTACTGTGCCGGGCTCACCAATCAAGAAGTCTCTAATTTTTGTTCCTTGACAAGTTCAAACTTAAACACAAACAAATCTTTCCAGATAGCACCAAGTAAGAAGTGTTTACTTTGTGTAGCAGAGATGGTGAGGTAAAAACCTCTAACAATATGGGTAGAACAAAGTAATAAAACCTATTCATTTTTTGCAATACCTACTGTGAACTCTGAAGTAGAGGAAGGCTGTAATAATAACAATACTCATGTGGAAAGGGAAGAATTTCCATAAAAGTTTTCAGAAGGGCTAGTTGGTGGAGTTTCTCCCTTTTTTTTCTTGTGGTTTCTTACATTGTGTCCCCACCTCTAACATTTCTGTCAGAGAAATGGTGGCATTCTGTCACTGCAATGTAGTTGGCTCAGTCTGCCTTGCTGTCCTGGCTCAAATGGGATTTTAAAGGCTCTAGGTTGACATTGGTAGGAATAAAAATGCAGGCATTACTACACCTTGACCAGAATCCAAGGTAAAAATCAGATGCAGAGAGACAGATGTGCTTCCAAACAAAAACGAAAAAAACCCAAACAAACAAACCCCAAACCAAACCAAAAATCCACAACAGGGAAAAGAAAGGAGAAAATATTTCAGTATAAAGGAAAGTCACATCAGTACTTGGACAGAACAATAGATATGACAGTCATCACAGCAACAGATAAATCACAGAAATTCATATATGGGTGAAGTTCTTCAAACTATTACGGGATTCTTCTTTTTTTTTCTTGTTTTCCTCTCTTTACTTTTTTCTCCTTACTCAGTGTCGGAGCAGTTTTAAAGCAATCACACTGCACAGTGGATCTTTCCTGCCTGTAGTATGGATGTGGCCTTCTGCATATGAATCCCAGAACAGAGATGCTGAGATCTAATTCCCACTAGGGTTCTTTGGATATAAAATGAATCTGCACTGACAAAGCTACTGGTTACAAGGCTGACATTAATTGAAGGGTGATATGTCTGAGCATTTGTGGTGATTATCCTCCGGGAACATGGCTGATAAGAGAGAAATCGGAAAAAAAGGTAACAGTTCAGTTTACCTACGACACTGAAAGTGTGAGACAAATACAGAACACGAACTAGAGCTCATTTTTGTGTTAGTAACCCAGTGAAGAACATTCAAAAGAGAAAAACACAGCATAGAAAAGAGGAAAGGAGCCAGCCCCAAAGGACTAATATTCTCACCTTTCATCAGAGGCCCAAACAGTGTTCACAAGCCCTCCTGAAAAAAGATCCAAACTTATGCCCCATCTATCCAGGCAATTTCTTCTGGAGATTTCTCCTCCTTCCTGAAGGCAGCCGAGAATGAGCTCAAGAGCATGACCCAAGAAGAGGAGTCAAGCGCTGGAACCTTAGCTCAGCACTAAAGTCACAACCCGCCAGAGTGTGGAGTGAGACCCACAAGAGTTTCTGAGCTCCTTTGCTGCCCTCAGGGTTGACCCTGAATTGAGCATGAGGTTGTAACAATTGATTGCTAAGGCCCCTCCATGCCTGCATGAGTCCGAAACTCCAGGGTTTCCCAACCTTTTCCAGAGAGGTGGTTTAAAGGCCAATGTCACATGCACCAGACTCCCATGAAAAGAAGCTTCCTCAAGCCTCATGTCTCTTTCAAATGTGAGCCCGTAGATTGGAGACTCTTTTGCACTTTATTTGCTCCTCGTGCTTCTGCCTGGGCTTTCTATTTGAGCGCTACCCGAATCTGCAGGACCACACTGAGAGGGAAGGTAAAGATTACACTGGTATTTGGGCAGCTGAGGCTGCAGAAACAAGAGTAGCAGCGTGTGAGGTCCCCCAAGGTATGGAAGGCACCTGGCAGAGCTCAGTGCTTCCAGGAACAGGGCTGGCACCTCTCAGCACCTCCCAGACCTGTCAAGGTCCCTGCGCCTGAGCTCAGAGCTCGGAATGCAGACTGACCCTGTGCTCCTAGTGCACTGGAGTAGTTCAAAGCAGACAATCCCACAGGCACTTTCTGACACTGCAGACTATCAATACAAGAGAGCTCTGCTCTGGGCATGTGCTTGCACCCCTCACCTCATGCCCAGGTGGTCCTCTGCA
Organism: Corapipo altera; assembly: GCF_003945725.1. NCBI lineage: Eukaryota > Metazoa > Chordata > Aves > Passeriformes > Pipridae > Corapipo > Corapipo altera. The sequence goes on along the minus strand of NW_020885078.1, from coordinate 220,345 downwards.
GCCTTCTGACAAAAGGCAGCCAGCTCTGGCAACTGAGAAGCAGCAAGAAAAGCAGCATCTGTGTCTGGGGACAAAATCCTGCTCTCCCTCCCATAGTTCCCACAAGCCCCTGTCCTGGGAGGTGTCTGGGCCTGGTCCTGTGGCAATGGATGTTCCTGTGGCCCCCCTAGAATGACATGGGGTGGGGTGGGGAAGGAGATCCCTGTGCCCACTGCAGACCCTGTGCCAGGGGAATCTCTGGGGCCATTAGGGCTCCTTTACAAAGTGCTGATGGGGAGGGGGTGCTGACACATTGTCACCCATCTCCCAGTGTATCCCATGGAAGAGCACTTTGGATTTTCCTCATTTCTTGTATCTTTACCAGGCAGGCAGCTCTGTGATCACTCCCTTGCTAATCCCCCTCCCCAACATTTTCACTGACACTGTACCAGCCCTTGTTGGTTGTGGTGACTCTCAGCTCCAGAGCCTGTGGGGCCCATGTTCATCTGCCCCACGGTCACTGGTGCTGCTGACTGCTCCTTTCCTGCTCACGTGGCACACGTTGACTGCATGAGAGAGAACAAATTGCTGGACCTAGGGAGGGGTATTCTGGAGTGGAATTTGGAAGGAAAGGGATGCTATGGGGGGGCAGAGCAAAGCCAGTGTGGCTCAGGACTAGATGGAAAGCTTGGATGGCACCCCTTTGTCCCTTCTGGAAATGTTATTTTCTCCTGTTTCAGGGCTGCAAACTGAGTGTTGTTTGGCCAGAAATAGAGGTGTGTGTTTGGGATGACTCAAAAGAAGGCTTGCGAATTGTTATGAAATGGTTGGACATCCTGCAACCTCCTGTATTCATCCCATGGCAATCTTGATGTTATTTGATTTGAAATTATGGTAGAAGGGAGACAAGTATTTGGAATGAAACAGAAGGATTTCAAAAAGTGGAGATATCTCTCAACAGCTTCACTGGAGCCTCTGGGGCTGCTTTTGTCCTCACACAGGTGCACAACTATGTGCTTCTATAGCTGAGGTGGGTAATGCAGAACTTATGGGTACTATTAGGGTCTTGGCTGACTTGGTGCTTAACCACAGCTGTGAGGAGAAAGGGAGGGATCTGAGGCCCATTGTTCCTCAGAACTGGTGCCTTCCTGGGGCAGATGCTTCTTTGACAGTGAAGATTTGGGTGAGAAGCAGAGTTTGTGTAAAAGAGCAGCTCAAATCCAATGTGTCCTTTTCCTTCCTGCCAGCCAGCCAACAGGAATCACACAATCCCAGAACAGTTAGGGTTGGAAGGGACCTCTGTAGATCATCTAGATTGATCCCTCTGCCAAGGCGGAGTGACCTTGAGCAGGTGACACAGGAATCCAACCAGGGGTATTTTGAATGTTTCCAGAGAGGGCAAGGTGATTCCTTCCTGGCAAGGTGATCCAGTGCTCTGCCACTCTCAGTGGAAAGAAGTTCTTCCTCGTGTTGGGAGTGCTCATTGCTCCTCATCCTGTCACTGGGCACCACTGAAAAGAGTCTGGTACCAACCTCTTGACAACTGCCTTTGAGATATTTATATGTATTTATGAGATCCCCTCTCAGTCTTCTCTTCTCTAGACTGAACAGGCTTGGCTCCCACAGTCTCTAGTCATCAGAGAGATACTCCAATCCCTTAATCATCTTTGTGGCCTCCACTGGACTCTCTCCAGTAGTTCCTTGTCTTTCTTGTACCGAGGAGCCCAGGACTGGATGCAGCACTCCAGATGTGGCCTCACCAGGGCCGAGTAGAGAGGAAGGATTACCTCCCTGACCTGCAGCCACACTGTTCCTGGTGTACCCCAGGATCCCATTGGCCCTCCTGGCCTCCAGGGCATGTGTCTGGCTCATGGTCAACTTGTCATCTACCAAGACTTGCAGGTCCTTCTCCCCAGAGCTGCTGTTCTGGTAGTTGGGGTTATCCCTCCCCAGGTGGAGGGCCCCAGACTTGCCCTTGTTGCACCTCTTTAGGTTTCTGTGCCCCCAGTTTTATATCACTGGGAATCATGCTGAAGGTACATTCTATCCCTTTGTCCACATCATGGATAAATGATCATAAAGGAAAAATTGCACAAAAGAAATGCATCTCTCCCTGGCATGACTGACCAGGCTTGTCTCTCTGCAATACTGCTTTTGCCTGAGCCATATTTGACATTCTCTATCCTGTCACTACACCACAAGGGCACTTCTTGGCCCAGCCAGGTCTGATTAGCTGATCTCATAGGAGAAAATCTCTACATTTCAGCCCTCAGGCATTTTACAGGTGCAGAGAAAATGCTTCATCTGAGGTTCAAGAGGGTCAAAAGGGAAGATGAGATGTAAGGTTGACTGGTGTTGAGTCTGTCTGAGGATCCTGAGATGGTTTCAAGTTGGTAATAGAAACCCACATGATCCCCCCTTGAAGGCAGAGAAGCTTCTCTTTCTGAAAGGCTGAATAAATGGTTTGGTAAGGCTGCTGTCTCTACCTGCTGGTTTGAGTGCAAGAGATTGAGGGAGACAAGAGAGAGTATTTGAAGCAATTCAGGAACAAAGATCTGTATTGTGTGCCCCTGTCGGGGTCGACAGCGGGTCTGTTAGCACCTTGGCACATACTGACGAGGCAATAGATATTGACCAGATCAAAGTATACCCCTAAGATGGCCTGAAAAGAGAGGACTGAAAATGGAGGCCATGATCCTGACAACATACTGATGCATCCTGAAGAAGCTGTCCCGTGGGAACAGAGAACACTGTCTCATGAAAACAGGAGCACTGTCTCATGAGAACAAGGACCTGTTTTGAACGAGAGTAGTTGGGAAAAACATCAACATGAGAGAAAAATAAGAGCAGGTGCTCAGGACTGTTGTGGGAAAGAACTGGGCTGTTTTGAGAAAGAGTAAAGTTGTTGTGAGAAAGTAGAGTTTAGAAAATGCACCTATTAGCTGTAAGAATTCTGGTGTGAAAGTTTGAACTGTCCTATCCGTGTGCATTTCGTGTGTTCAAAAACTGTACTTAAGGGGCTGCACAGCAGCCCCGGGGTCCCTGCTTTTTTCTTGGAATAAACTTTGCTGGAACCTTTTTTCGTGTCGCTTTGGCCATTCCGACATTATCAGCGACATGCCCCACCTACGGTCCCACTCAGGTTCTCCCAAGAAGTGTCATCTCCTCCTTCTCATGCTCAGGCTTTGCATCCCATCCCCAAAAAGGCAGCACACACAAGCAAGTTTGAAGGAGCTTTTATTGATGGACAGAAAGCAGAGCAGGAGGTGGCACTGTTGGGCAGTAGTGGGAGGAAGGGAACAATGGGAAACTGGATGTGCTTGGGACTTGCTTTCTTACCTTGCCAGGGAGACTTTCCTTAGCGCAGAAAATGTGCCTGGCAAGGCATCTCTGACTCTGTTTTAGCTGCATTTGGAAGCCTCTTGGATTGCAAACTTCCTCAGCTGTTCATTGATCCAGGGCTCAAAATAGGAGACTCTGGTAAATACTTTAGGGAAGGGTTTATTTTGATATCCATAAGAAACAATGCCATGAGCCTTCCGATTGCAGACTAATGGGCCTCCAGAATCACCCTGTGGAGTGAAAGGAGTGAAAGGGGTCAGCCCTGTCACAGCACAGCTCTTCCTGCCCTAAGGAACAAACTATTCCACTTCCCTCTCCCCATGTAAAGAATCTCCTCTTGTGACCCCCTCCCTCCCTCATGGGTTTCCAGGCTGGCTCGTGTCCCATTTGTCACCCACCAGCACCCCCAGAGCCCTCTCCCAGCAGGGACTTCCATCCCTTCCTCCCCCAGCCTCCTGCTGGGGCACTGGCTGGGATAGGTAGAACATCCCCAAGTGAGTAAAGAGGCAAATTGATGCTGAGAGTTGGGCAAGTGCACCCCAGCTCAGGGAGCACATCAGCTTCAGAGCTGCTGTGAGGAGCCTCAGCACATCCTCCTGAAGAATCTGTTTCATTGTACTGCCCTTTTGACCCTCACCTGAGAACCTGACTGACTGTGGTCCCAGCACCATCCAAACACTTACATTGTAAGCTGATTTTCTGCCACGCATATCACCGGCACAGATCATAGACTGGCACCAGTAGCCTTTGAAAGACTCCTCACACACTTCCTCATGCTGCAGCTCCAGGTCCACCTCTAGCATCACATCAGTCCTATGCCCTGTCACTGATGTCTGGCCCCAGCCAGACACACTACATTTAGTTCCTGGTGTGACAGTTTCATTATGACTGGGCAAGGAGATGGGTTTCACATACTTAGTCATCTTGGCCTTTTTCTTCAGCTATTAAGCAGAGAGAACATGGGGTTAGAGTCAGCAAAGGAATGGGAACAAATTCATGGGTTTGGTGAGGTGAGCAGGGAGGAGATCCCTTGGGCAGAAAAGATGTGTGAGAACATACCTTCAGCAGCATGATGTCATTTCCAGATCTATAATTTAAGTATCTGGGATGGATGACCCAACATCCAACATGGAACTTCTGCTGGCTCAGTTCTTTCTTTTTTATGTTGTGGGCTCCCAGAGTCACAGTGATATTCATCTTTCTGCCAGGAAACACCAACATGTTGCAGCTGCATTGGCCAGAGCAGCACAGCCCCATGGCAGGTGGTTGGAGGGAGGTGGCACTGGGATGTACCTCCCCAGAGATTTACTCTCAGAAAATTCCCTTTTGTAACCTGGGTTCCTTCCACCGTTCAACTGAGGGTCCCTCCCCACACACTCACATAGGTCTGACTTGTCCCATTCTGAAGACAAAGGGGAAGCAGGGAATGGGACACACTGGCCCCTCTTTTGCAGCAGTACCTCTGAGCCATGGTAGGAGCCATGAATCAGGAGATCACTGCTGAGCATTCCTGTCCCCAGGAGCACACAGCAACCTGGCAGACAATTCCTGCAGCTCACAGGGGGAGCTCAGCTCACAGAGATCCCTGCTCTGCCTGAAGAGACACAGAGAACTCTTTCAGCCCAGACCAGGACTGGGGCCCTTCAGGACTGTGTGAGACTTGAAAATATCCCACACAGAAGAAACAGAGGGTCTTACCCTTTTCCATGCACACAGTGAGCTGCTGAGAGCACTGCATCTGGCTGAATCAGGAACCCTCCACATCTGTAAGTATCTGAGCCACTTTCAATTTGTAAGTAAGCCATGTAGGGCCTGGAGTGGGGCTTAACTTCCCTTCCTCCAATGATCCTTCCTGGAAGAGAGATGAGAAGTGTTAATATCACATATGCCAGTATTTCCTACCAAGTTTGGAACTGCATGAGGAGAGAGGGACCTCTTCTAACATCATATGCAAATGATATCCACAACTCTCCTTCCTTCGGCTGTCCAAAGCATTGCTGGCGCACAATGGAGAGAAAGACAAGCAGTACTGCCTGGGGAGGACTGACCACACCTGGCTCTGGATGACTGAAATGTTATCAAAGGGCACAGCTCTAATCCCTGTTATGCATCACTGGTTTCAGGCACAGTCTGAGCTGAAAAAGAGGAGAGTAGGAGTGCAGCAATAAGAGAGAAGACCAGGCAGGAACATTTCCTGAGATTTCCTGCTAGTGTCCATTTGAGCCCTTGCATGTCCTTGTCCTGGTGTACTCACCAGCCCCAGCCCATGGTAGAAGGAGAAAAGCGCTTGGGAGTAGGAGAAGCAGCATCTTCTACCACTGTCCTGAGGACCCAAAGCAGTTATTAAGGCCAGATAGGTACAGAATGGCAATCTCTATATATGTAGTGTGGAGTTGAAACAGGAAACCTCAGCCTGCTCTTAGGTTGTGTCATTTTCTGCTTTTTTATTTGCAACCCCCAGATTGTGGCTTGGTGAGGGAGTTCATTGCACATGCTCTGGTTTTTGTCACCATCTCCTCCAGAAGCTGGAGAGATCTGGGCTTGTTCAGAACCTCACATCCCCGAGCACTTGTGTTCTAAATGATTTGAGAAGTCCTTTTGCTGAGAAAAGTCTGAGGTCCAGCTGGGAAGTCAGTCCATGGGCCCAGGTCCACATCAGCAGAGGCCATGGCCAGGTGCAGGCCTGGCTGAGACACTGCTGGAGCTGGAGCTCAGGTGGGGACCAGAGTCAGAGTGTCCTCTTCAAAGCAGCCCCCAGGAGAAGGGCAGCAGCCCTACCTGAGGCCTCTCTGAGGTCCTCCCTGGCTGCACTGGCTCCAGGGTTTCAAGCTGGAAGGGACTCAGCCCCCGGTTTTGCTGACTCTCCTTTTGCCGTGAGTCCAGCCATTCAAACCTCCAGGAAGGGGAATGCACTAAAGGCACTGACACAGAAGAGGAAGACTGGACATCCTGTCTGGGCATCTCATTCCAATGCTTCAGTCTTCTCATCATGAAAACACTTTTAGTTTTTTCTTACGCATTGACTTTTTAATTTATTTTCTACTGTCTACCCATTATCTTTCTCTCTCATGCTGCCACCTCTGGCTGCGGTGAAGAGCCTGGTTCATCTTCCTAGTGGTAGCTTGCAGGCATTGGAAAGCTTCTCTTCTGTCTGAACTTGTTACAGACCTCCACATAGAGTATGGCCTATGAACCACCACCACCACTCTCTGAGCACGAACATCCAACCTGTTTTTACCCATCAAGTTGTTCATTTAGATCATAACATTCTAACCCACAGAGAAGAATATGCTGGGTCCTGACAATGTCCAAAGCCTTGCTAAAGTCAAGGTGAAGGACACTCACTGCTCTCCTTCCTGCATAATGCCATAATGAGAGAAGCAGATCACGTTGGTCAAGCCTGGCTTACACTTGGTAAGTGCTTGCTGACTGTTGCCATCCCCTTCCTCTGCTCCATGTGCCCTAATGTGCATTATGAGGGGAATTGCTCTGTGAGTTTTCCAGACTCCTTGGAAAAATTGGCTTCCCTCCTTGTATTCATGCTTAATTAGATGCTGTTACTTTTGGTCTGTGTTTAGCCCAGCCACCTGTGAGAGTCTGTTCTTTTCCTGCCAAGTTATGTGAAAACAAGCACTGATAAACGAGAACTTCGTCCTTGAAGGAAGCATCTTGTATAAACCGAAATTAATTGGGGCCTCACTATTGGCTGACAGCCCTCCAAGGGCATTTGAAGAAAAAAGTGAAGAGGAGGAGGATGAATAAGCCCCCAGACTCATTTAGGAAAGACCCCCGAGGTGCAGCAGGGGCACCACTTACATCACAGGGGGAGGGACTGAGGGCCTCTGGCTGGGCGGTGCTGGCCACACCTGCCCAGGTAGATGTCACAGGTTAATTGCATAAAAATTGCTGAGAGTGAATTCAAGCTTCACAGGGAGGACAATGTTGCCTTTGCAGGGATGCCTGCTATCGTGTGAGCCTGCCGATGCTCCGAGGATGCAGCTTCTGCTATGGGGAATTCTAGGCACTCTGGGGTCTGTAATACAACCTCGAAAGTAACACCTGAGTGAGTGGGGTGTTGTCTTGGAGATTTGTTTCCTTTCTCTTTCCTGTCTCTCGATTTCTGGTTTTGTTTACTATTTCTTTGTAATAAATGTTTTGTTGAGCTTTCAATGGTGTACTGATTTCAGTTTCAGCAATCTCCCTGCTACAGTCCTTTCAGCTTTCACCTTTTCATTCATCAACATGACCTCAGCAAACCCAGACTCCTCTTCAGCCTTCTGATGTTTCCAGCAAAGTGCTGATGTTCTCCGCAATTCCTCTCTTGGCTGGAAGCTTAAAAAGCTGTAAATAGGAGACTGAGTCTTCACAAGTGAGAAGACCCTCTGCAAGGCTTGTGACCTCTTGGATGGGCTTGTGCAACCCCAGTACTGAGCATGTGGACTGGGACATGTCCAGGCCCTGTGTCATGATGCCATTATAGAATTATTGTTCTGTGCTCCCCTGTGTGTTCTTGTTCCAAACATGGAAAGAGCCAGAGTGGACATGGTTGTGTTGCAGCTCACCAGGGCAGTGCTTCTGAAGGTGAGCGCTGTGAATGTGTGCTGCCCCTCTTGGGATGTTTCAGGAGGCTGACGGGAGGTGACTGAGCCCTCAGACAACCACAGAGCATGGAGAGAAACAAACCTGAGCCATCCCAACTACTTGGAGGCTTCCTGGGAACTGAGTGCTCTGGGAGTCACAGGGACATGGAGGTAGGTACCTGATTGATTTGCTGTAAAGCAGAGACTGAGTGTGCTCCCACCCTTTTGGGATGCTCAGAGGACCAGAACCTGAGCATGAACTGGAGGGAAACCTTCATGAAAACAAAGACACATCCTCTGTGCCTTGACATGGGTGGAGCAGAGTGTACTAGACTTACATGGTGGAGCAGAGTGTACTAGACTTAGATGGCCTTTGAAAGATCGAAATTCAGGAAGATGAATCCGGGCACATCCTTCCACTGCTGAAAAGGAGTTCATAGAATCCCAGAATCATAGACTGGTTTGGGTTGGAAAGGACCTTAAAGACCATCTCGTTTGAACACCTTGCCATGGGCGGGGACACCTGACTGACCATATATCCACAATTGCTTCTGCCTCTCCCTCTCCCAGCACCAGACCACAAGGCTCATTCAAACAAGCACCATCCTTGCTTCAGACATTTTACTTTCCCTGAAAGAATGCCAGGCTCTTCCTTTCAGCACTTGCAATGATTCCAACAGCTTTTCACACTCCGTTGGTGTTTTCATGCAAAGGGGGAGATCAGGCTCTATGGCACTTTCCTACAGTCCAGAGCTCCTTCCAAGACAGTCACAAGGGTTCTTTGGCAACTTCATTTTTGGGGAAACCCTACAGGAAAACCTGACAGCTCTGAGATGGAGACCGGTGAAAGGTTGGGTAAAGATTAAAGTCTTGTCTTAGTGCCAGCAACCAGAGCAGGGACCATGGTTCCCGGAGCCTCCTGTGGCTGCTGTGCCAGGAACTGGGCAGGCCAACCTGTCTGCCTGAGGAGGGCAAGGGACTTGTAAACCATAACTTTGTTTGGAAACCAGATGTACTCTGCAGGGTTGAACAGCAGGACCAAGACAAACAGGGCAGACCCCATGAGCTCTGGACATCACCTGTGACACCTGTTACTGTGAGTGTGTGACTGTGTGTGTGAGGCAAGTGGAGATGGGAGGATCCAAGGCCTGGATACTGCCCAGGCTGAGTGTCTAAGGCTGGTTACTGGGGGATCCATCACACCCACGCATCTGTGGAGGAGTTTGTGTGTGAGGCAAGGGGTTCTGTGTCCCCACGGCTAGAGTGGGGTTGGTGGCCTCAGGGTGCCAACAGCTGGGATACCTGGGATCCAGGGCAGCTGCTGGGTCAACTCAGGCTGAGTGTCTCAGTGTTGCTGGGGGATCCCTGTGCCTGGGTGTGGGTGCTGGCGGTGCTTGATCTGCCTTGACACATGTCCCTGGTGTGTATGTGCTGGAGTGCCTGGGGTGCCCATTTCTGTGTGCCTGGAAGGCTCAACCGCACTGGGGAGACATGGTGGGAGCTGCTGGATCTGCTTCCCACAGATCCTACCCAGGCCTTACAGCAAGGAACCCTTCTTGGTAGCTTGGACATCACTATGTCCAACAGGTTCTTCTACTTCGGCACAAAAGGAAACAAACTTTGGGCATCCATTCAGAAGTAGTAGTAAATTGGGCACTGCATGATGCCTCCCTTTTATTCCTACTCTGATCTCACCTGAGCTGTCCTCAGGGACTTGTCACGGATTACTCCTCAGTGTGCTTTTTTCCTGCTTCAGATTTCTGCCACCGACTCTCCCCGCTGCTTGCACTTCAGCTGTGTGTGTTTAATAGACACTGACCTTGAAAACAAAGCTCTCCACTCAAGCCTAAGCTCCGAATTTTATTTCAGATGCCTCCAATGGAGGCATCTGAAATGCCTCCTGCAGCAGTGCTGCCCTCACACGGCAAGAGAGAGGAATAGGCATGTCAGCCAGAGATGATCTGGATCACAGGAATACCACTGGAAAGAATAATTTGTTCATCTGTCATTCTCAATAGACATAAGGAAAAAAATGTCGGAGAGATATCTGAAGCACGTCCAGCCATGCGTGGGAGCTCCGTGTGTTCCATCCATGGATTTGAAGCCTTCATCCTAGTGTAAGTGTCCAAGAGCAGAGAGGAACAGTGTTGCAGAAGAGGCGGCTTTACAGTTTCTTCCAATTAAACTTCTTCTTCTTTTGCGGTTAAGCTCAAGATCAGTGAGGATGATTAAGGAGAGGAGTGTTTTGTAGTGCAGGTGTCGTTGAAAGTTTATGGTGAGGTCTGTGAGATATTATCTGCATTGCTGCTGGCCACTGAAGTCAAATCTAGATGGGGGAAGTGAGGAAATAACAGGTTCAGTTTCCTTGAGCATTTGCTTCTTCATCAGCACCCTTTGACCTTTCCTGTAAAAGACAGTGTTTCAACCACTGAATGGGAAGATGGGCAGCTCTGGTCCAAAGGTGAGCTCAACTGATCCAATAGGAAAAAAAAAAAAGGAGAAATAATTGGAAATAGCTAGTCTATTACAGAGCTAAATAACTTGTTTCATCACTGTGCCAGGCTCACCAGTCACAAAGTCGCTAATTTTTGATCCTTGACAAGTTCAAACCTAAACACCAACTAATCCTTCCAGGTGGCAGGAAGTGAGAAGTGTTTACTTTGTGTAACAGAGATGATGATATAAAAAACTCTAACAATATGGGTGGAACAAAGTAATAAAACCCATTCATATTTTGCAATACCTACTTTGAACTCTGAAATAGAGGAAGGCTTGAAGAGAAGAAATACTCAAGTGGAAAAGTTGACGTTCCCATGAAAGCTTTCAGAAATATTAGTTGGTGGTATTTCTCATTTTTTTGTTGTGGTTTCTCACATTGTCCCTCCACTTAGAGCAGGGGAGAAGTGTTCCAGCTATGCAGGCTTCTGCAAAACCTGTATTCACTTTAAATAAGAAGAGAATATAAGAGTTACCATGAATGAAACACAAACATTTTCAATGGGATGAAATTTAGAGAGGAAGCTTCTTTCAGAGAGGAAGGTGACAAATCTGGCCTTTGCCTGTTGTGAGGTGCCCACTAAATTCATTGTTTTCCAGACCTCTTTGACAACCTTATTGGTTTCTGTTTGAATTATTCTTCCCATCCACTGCTAAGAGTGTCACCTTTCAAGTGTGGTGGGAAAGGCCACTACCCACTGTTGGGCTTTGAGTCCTTCATGGTTCAACTGAGCAGCTCTGGAGAGATGCTGACCTGAGGTGATTCAGAGCTTTAGATCTGGCCCCTGGAGCTCAGAACACCATGGAGTTTCTCCAAGAACATTGCAGAGTTGGGCTGTGCCTTTAAGGAGACCATGAGGAACATTTCCCCAGAGCCAGAGTGTGACTGGCTCACAGTGAGAGGTGACTCTGGCTCTCCCAGTCACTGTCTGTAATTAACACCTTCAGAGTTGCATTGAGGTGATCTCAGCCCTGGTGTAAAGGGAGTTGTAGTCTTTAGATCCCTTTCCTTCAGCAATGTGGATTCCCTAGAGAAAGGAAGTTGTTGTGGGAAGTGGGAGTAAGCAAAGAGGCAGAACCAGGAGAGGTTGTCCCAGTGAGTAGAGGGACCAGTGTATCCATGGAAGACAAGCTTGGACAACATAGCATAAAGGACACGGTGGATGTGATCTCAGCTGCAGTAAATTACTAGACCATGTTTGGGAGAATTTTCAGTACACAGAAATAAGACACAAATATCACAGATCCATTGAATCTGTCATCTAATTGTCCTTCTGATATACCAGTTTGGGTTATTTTTTCACTAAGTGCCTGACCCCAAGAAAATTATGTTATCCACATAAAATCACAGAAATACATATGTTCCTTACATAGTCAAAGATGGAAAACAAAAATGCTTTTATTTAAGAGGTCCCAAAGGAAAACTCCTTTTATCTGAATTATCTACTTATTATAGTTACTTATTGTGCTGGACACTCAGGATTCAGTCTGCAGAAGTGTTTTCTGAGATGGCATAACCCAGGAGACACCTGCAGAGCTGTCTCATGCTTTTAGATAGTAAAAGGGCAGAGCACTTAACCCTTGCCCTAAGATCAACTTTAAGGCTAGAAGGAGGAGTTAGGAGGGTATTGTTTTACACTGCTGCCATCCCAGGAGTTTTCTGTAAATAGGACAAGTAGTGGTTGGCAAAGTACCCATAGAACCAGAGGCTGGTTTGAGTTGGAAGATACCATAAAAGACCAGCAATAGTGGAAGCAGCATAGATGGTGTGTGATCTTTTGGGGAAGCCTAAAGACATGGTTATAGGAGGCACAAAATGAATGAAAGCTTGTCTGGGGTTCTGAAAATAGGGAAGGAGCAAAGAGGCAGTGGGAACAGAATGCACAGTTATGATGTGTTGGAGGGAGGCTGAGGTGTGTAATATGGCAAATAGACACCGAGGCAAATCTGGCTGAACAACAGCATTGGCCCGAGACTTCCATACTGAGAGATAAGGAGGTGAGCTGGTGTGGAGCAGAAGCAGATTTGTGGCAGGGCTGCTGAGCACTGAGCTCTTAACTGC
>NW_020885078.1:186520-202886 GCF_003945725.1 Corapipo altera | reverse complement strand
AGAAGCAGATTTGTGGCAGGGCTGCTGAGCACTGAGCTCTTAACTGCAGCACTGTTTTCATAGAACACTGCCTGCTAGAGGAACAGTTATCATACCCTAGTATGTCATAAGAGAGCAGAATCACCACTAAGTGGTGAAATTCAGCATCTGTCATAGGCCTAGAAGATGATCTACTCCACCTTGTTATCTAGAGAGAAACGAGGACCTTGAAGAGCCTGTTTTCTTCACTGCCTGTAGAAGGAGGCATGTTGCCTGGTCCAAACACTGACGTTAACATCACAGAGATTTGGATTGAGATACTTACTGCCCATCTTCACAGGCAGCATCCAGTTTCCTCAACATAACCACTGAATTTCATTTTGGATCCTCCAGGGTGTCCTCCTCAGCCTCCAGCTGCAGCTCTAGCGAGGTGCTGGTTTCCCTTAGGTCTGAGACACTTCAAGCTGTCCTACACTGATAACTCACACATCCTAGAGCATCCAAGCAACACCAGATGCCTTCCCATACATGTCCAAGTTGGCTCTAGTCACTACAGCCTGTGAAGTGATTCATCTTTCTGATGACTCGTCCTCTGAACACTGAGATGAAGACTGTGCCCCTGGTCGGGGTTATTTCGCGTGTTACACAGAGTCGGACAGAAGCTTTGCTGCTGCCTTGTTCAAGGTGCTTTCGCGGTTTTTCACTGCTCTTCCTTTTCCTTTTGGACTGCAGTAAAATGTTGATCGTTTGGACATCTTTGGTCATCATGATTTTTTCTGTCAGTGTTTTGAACTGTCAGTGTGGCACACAAAAACTGTGAGAGGGTTTAAGCTAAATATTGTGTCTTCCAGGTGCTGGATGTCAGTATTGATGATGTATTGAGGTTGATTGCGTGTTTCTAAAGTGCATAAGAGCACAACTGAAGCATATACTCATTTAGTGAAGATACAGCATTTAGGGTTCTTAGAGAATAACAAGTTTTGGCTGGTTTTCCTTGGCAACAGAATTACTAAGGAAGAATATGCATTACAATTCTATTTCTGAGCAAAAACTGCCTTAAGGCCACAAAACTTGAGGTGTTCATATCTAAACATTTCTGATTTTCAGTCGAGTCCAAAGGATCCATCAATGGCTGGTTGAAGCTGATACGTTCTTCATAGCAATAGATGGGAAAGATCATGGGAAATAATGAAGACAAATATTGAAATCCAGATCTTTTAGCTGTGAAAATAAAGGAGAAAAGGAGAAACAAAAGTGAAAGAGTGAAATGAAAGCAGTGCAAATGGGGTGGAAACAAAGTTTCTGCACTCAGTGACCAAATCTTTTAATTTCTCAGAATCGGCTTCTCATCCATACAAGAGAGGTTGACTAAACTTAAGTGAAACACAACTATAGAATAGCTACTCAGAAATCTTTTCAGGTTGGTGATGGATACAAATTTAATTCCAGTAATTCCAATCAAATCTGATTTTTATCTGTTTGGTTCTTTTTTCCTACTGCAAGAAATGAATAGTCTCCTAGGTGTAGAGATAGGAGGCAGAGTTTTAGCTGTGTTTATTTCACACCACCCACGTCACAGCAGGGATGTGGTTTTCAGCAGGAAAAGCCAAGAGCCAGAACTCAGCAGTTTGCCATTTTGGCTGGCTTGCCCCAGCGGAGGGACTGCTGCCCATCGACTCCGGCAGATTCGGTCCCTCTGCTGGTCCTCCCTCCTGTTTTCCACATGACTACAGACCTTTTCTGTGCTGCTGAACTGGTAGCCCCAGCGGAGCACAGCCAGGGGAAGCCATAACTGTTGCTGGAGATGGGAAGACACAACTGCTGCTGCTGCTGCTGCCGCCATCGGAGTCGGCATTTCAGCAGCAGAACTCTTTATTCTGGATGAACTATCTCTCCAGGTTTTGTTTTTTCTTCCTGTCTCTCCTTTGTTTCTGGGCTGGAAAACATAAACAGGCTGGAAAAAAACACACTGGGCACTCTCTTCAGGGAGTGTTTTTTTTCGGTTGGTGGTGGATAACCTTTTTGTGGGTAAACCATTCCCTCTTTTGTACAATCTTTTATTATTGTTGTTATGATTCTTGTGGTTTCCTCAGTAAATTGTGATTCCAACTTATAATCTCTCTGAGTATTTTTCCTCTGCTATGGAAAGGGGGCAGCTTGAGTGGGGTTAATTTCCCCCCCGGGTTTTTAAACCAGCACAACCATTAATTGTATTGATTTTTGTAGGCTCATGAAAGAAAGAAAGTAGGAAGCAAGGAAGGATGGAAGTGGAAGAGGAGGGGGGAAAAGGCAAGGGAAAGGGGCTGGTACAACCCGCCCCAGAGGGCAAGGGTAACTCAGGTTCTTGTTAATAGATCCCTTGGGGTGGATTAGAGTGAAGTAACACTGAATGATTGGTGTTTCTAAATATATATATATATATATATATATATATATATATATATATATATACTGGGGGGTTGTTTTAGAAAAAATTGGCTGCAAAGGAAAGCAGATTTTGGTTATAGTTATCTATAGTAATACAGCAAGATAAAAGCATAAAAATAACACTTAAGAAAATGTGTAATGGAAAAGAAAGAAAGAGAAAGAAAGGATAAGAGTAGAAAGATCTCACCACCCAAGGATGCTGCGACAAGGCTGCATTGTTGCAATTTTGATGTCACAGTGATGAAGGTGATGGTCACAGTCTTGACCCATTGGGGATGGGGGAAGCCCATGAAGCACAAAATTCTGTGGGTTAATACACGCTCAGATTTTGGTGGAGCACCCAGGTACCTCCCCTGGCAGGGCAGGGGGGAATTTTACACTGTCTGATGTAACGCTGTGGATCATGTTAAGTCCTCTGGTGAAAGCCCCAGAAATAAGTTGGGGGCGCTTCAGGGGTCTTCGATGGTTCTTCAAAGACATGACAGCTGTCTCACATAG
This sequence comes from Corapipo altera, assembly GCF_003945725.1. Taxonomy (NCBI): domain Eukaryota; kingdom Metazoa; phylum Chordata; class Aves; order Passeriformes; family Pipridae; genus Corapipo; species Corapipo altera. The sequence continues at coordinate 199,982 of NW_020885078.1, read as the reverse complement.
TTGAGCCAATTATGCCCCATCAGAAGTGATGAATAATGTGAATGTCCCAATACATTCCCCAGGGTGGGGGCAGTTTTTCAACTGAGCTGGTTGTGAAAAGGGATGACAATTGGCATGGTAAAACGTGCTATCCTGCCTCTGCAGGGTCTGCTTCTTGTGAGCCTTCTCCCTTATCTGGCTCAAAACCTAGCCTCCAGTGCTGGCTGCTCACCCCCTCTGTCTTACACAGAGCAGAGGTTTCGCCACCATGCACAAAACACTCTCCTCTTTCTCTTTGCAAACCCAGCCCCAGCAAAACACCCCTCGCATGGCTGGTTGTTTTGAGTCATTTGAGCCTCTCACAGGAGTAAATGATTCAAAGTTGACAAGTAGTCACTTAAGACTGAAGATTGAAATGTGAGCAGCTGGAGTTGAATGAAATTTCTACAAGAGACAGCATGGCCCCTAAAGGCACCCAGTCAAATTAAACAAAGGCAGGAGGCTTTATCAGACTAATTCTGTCCTTGGAGTCACATATCCCTTGATGTTCCCAGATATTTCTTAGAGCTTTTAGGTTAAAAATTGATCACCAGCTGGCTCGGGATGCACAGTTCATAGAGTTAGACATGTAAGACATGACATGCCTACGCCAGAAGGAGTCTCTCCTGTCCCACTTTACAGGCAAGGGAGGGAAAACTGCCATTCGGAATAGCATTTCAACTGCTATTGTAAGTGTGTAATTGGTTGGGGACACCCCCTTGCCCTCAGAGGGAGCATAGTTCTGAACCACCATCCCTGACCTGCCTAAAATCAACTGAAATCAATCCCACCCACAGGGGAATTAGGGCTTTCAAGAGACTCTTCTTAAACCTGGAGTGAGTCATGTGTCAGAGGCAGCTCAGCTGTTCACTTCTTGGGAAAAAAAAAGAGACGCATTGAGGTTGCTGCCTTTTCAGCTGCAGCCAGTTCAACGGAGTTGAAACAAATCTAAAAATTCCTTTTTTTCCTCTCAGTGAGGCAAAGCTTTGGCTGACTTTCTATAGAGTATGCCATGTACTAATATCAACAGATTGCTCAAGCTGTGGCAGGAGATCATTTGCACTTAAATATAACTTTTAACCTGCAACGTAAGCTGACCGTAGGAATCATCAGTCCAACGCTATCCCTAATGTAGGAAAACAAGGGAAATACTTGTATCCAAATTTGCGTGACCCACATTGGAGGAATTGGATGGCAGAACTGTTGCAGGTAGGACACTTCAAACTGTTTATTGTGAATGTATAAAGCAAATACAAGGAAGAACTAAGGCCAAAACTTAAAGGGCCTCAGAGCCACTACGCATGAATTACACAAATTGAGAGTTGTGTCTGAGAGGTGTTCTGCGTTAGGAAATAAAAACTAACCTGTCAGTGAAACAATGACTGCTGTGAGGGATGTTGACTTAAATAAAGAACTAATGCTCAAAGCAATAGTCTAAAACTTTCATATGGGTTCGAAGAGCAGAATCAAGAAGCTTCCGCTTCAGCCACATGGATCTAACAATTAAGAAAACCAGTGTGAATGTGTGCCAGTGGAGAATGCAGGGAGTTTTTTATGTCATTCTCTACCTGTCATGCACAGGCTATATTGGGATATCACTCAAAAGAGTCTTCTTTCATTTCTACGTTAATGGAATCAGTCAAGCCCAGAAAGATTCCTTTTAAATACACCAGACCATTAACTGTCTGAGAATTTTAGGAGTTTAGTTACTATGATTACAAGTTAAGGTTGCCTGTGGCTCCAGGATCTACAGCTTGCACCTTCATGTTCATGTCAAAAAACCCACAGACAAAAGAGGGCAAGTTATAGCCAAAAGAGAAATTAGACAGAGTCAGTCCGAGGAGTGACTGAGTCATGGCAGGGTTGTGTGCTCTGCTCTTGCTTTGACAGCGTGTCCTTCTCTGGGTGCCAGGTCTGTTGAGATGACGTGTCTGAAGGGCACACAACTAACGCCCCCTTCCTCCTGTGTGTCAGGCTAATTTCTTCTTTCTTTCAGTGCGTCGGTTTCCCATCTCAGACATTACGAGCACACAGAGCTGCCACGGCTGGCCCAGCACTGCCTGAATTTGCCCCTGACCTTGCACCCACAGCAAAACTGCTCGGGAGAATGGGCAAATGTCACTAATGAGGTGAATGGTGCTGAGCTTCACCCTCTGCACTTTCTTACCATTCGCTGTGGGCACCTCTCCCTGTAATTTTTCCTTCTTCCTTTGCCTGCCTACAGACAGAATTTGGGTTTGGTTTACTTTGGTGCTGCCTTCTTTGGTCTGTGGCTGTTTCAGTTGTCAGCTGGGCTTTCCTCCAGTGACAGGAGTTGGCTTAGGTCTTCCCTTCACAGCTTCTGGTTCCTCCAGTTGAGGGTGCTTTCCCCAGAGCTGGGCTCTTTGAAGTCTTTCTGTCCCACTGACAGCTGGGGAGTGACGTGAATATGAGCCAAAGCCTCCCACAGCCTGAGCTTCCCTGGCTTTCACCTAAAGTTGAGTTGCTCTAAAGGTAACTTTGGATATCTTGGAGGAAGCTGCCTGCCCTGTCAGTTCCACTCTGTAGAAAAAGCCAGGTCCCAGCAGAGTGCAAGGAGCAATGCCCACTGCTCCCTACGTAGCAAAATGGTTATTCTTTCTTAGGTCTGTGGGTGTTTCAGTTGTCAGCTGGGTGTTCCTCTCAGTGCAGAAAGTGCCTATGGGACCAGCTGGGAGCACAGACCTGACATTTGAGGGGAGCACATATTCTTGGCAATTAACCCTATGCCCAGAATGGAGCCAGCCCTTAAATGCTAACTCCTCATAGTCGAAGGCTTGGTCACTGTCCCAAACAATGCCACTTGGAGAGCACTGACACTGCACACTCCCACTACAGTCGTTGCCTTCTTACTTTGCTCAGCTCAGCCTGTTCTACAGTTACACCCTTTGATCCAGCAGCTCTCCAGCAGTTCCCAAGAGACTCTTTGAGTAACTGGCTGAAGCACCGTCATGTGACTACAGCTCTGACAGTCTGTCTGCTTGATTCCTCCCAGATGGAGTCAACAGAGGAAACAGAATCAGGAAACCACACTCTGCTGACTGAATTTGTCCTCTCTGGATTGTCCAGCCACCCAGAACTGCAGCACTTGCTGTTCTTCACATTCTGCTTAGTTTACACCATGACTGTCGTTGGGAACCTTCTCATCTGCGTGGTGCACCCCACCCTCTGCACGTCCATGTACTTCTTCCTCCGGGCCCTGGCCTTCCTGGATGTTTCCACAGCATCGACTGTTGTCCCCAAGATGCTGGTAAGTTTCCTGTCAGAGGACAGGAGCATCCTCTACATGGGCTGTGCCACACAGCTCTACTGTGTGATTTTCTTCGGAGCCACTGAATGGTACCTTCTGGCAGCCATGGCCTATGACCGTTGCGTGGCCATATGCAACCCCCTGAGATACACTGTCATCATGAAAGCCAGAGTTTGCCTTTCCTTGGTCCTGCTGTCCTGTTGCAGTGGCAATGTTGTGTCTGTGGTGCAGACAGCTTGGGTGTTCACGATGCCCTTTTGTGGGCCCAGGAAGATTAACCACTTCTTCTGTGACATTCCCCCGCTCATCCTGCTCTCCTGCACTGACACCTCGCTGTATGAAAAGCAGATGGTTGCAGCCACAGTGCTGGTCATCTTCACGCCATTCTGCCTCATCCTGGTGTCCTATGCCTGCATCATCTCCAGCATCCTGAAGATTTCCTCTGCAGAGAGCAGACACAAGACCTTCTCCACCTGCTCCTCACACCTTATTGTTGTAATATTGTACTGTGCAAGTGGAACCTTGAATTACTTACGACCGAATTCCCATAATTCACAAGACACTAAAAAAGTTGTTGCTGTCATATACACAACCATAATTCCCATGTTAAACCCCCTGATTTACAGCCTGAGGAATAAAGAAGTGAGAGAAGTACTAATCGTAACTATGGCTGTGTTGGTGAAGAAATAAGTCTGTTCTGGCCCATGAACGTGTGTATTAAAAATCTTATTTCCATTTTTGATGTGTGTGTAAGGTTCACCAGCTCAGCGGACACAGCAGAATCAAAGAGAAATTTCACATAGTGCAGGGCCAGAGGAAATGGCATGAAGCTGTGTTGGGAAGGATTAGGATAGATACTAGGAAAAGGTTCTTCATCCAGAAGGTGGTCAGACACTGGAACAGGCTCCCCAGGGTGGTGGTCACAGCCCCAGCCTTCCAAAGTTCAAGAAGCATTTGAACAATACTCTCAGGCCCATGGTGGGATTTTTGGGGTGTCCTGTGCAGGGACACAAGTTGGATTCAATGACTTTTGTGGTCCTCTGCCGGTTCGGGAGGTTATGTGATTCTCTGAGTCTAAGAAAGCACCTTGGGATTCATCTCCACTAAGGTAAGTCTTCTGCTGTCAGAAATCAACATACACCTTAAGGAACCTAAATACAGATTTAATGCAACTGTACTCCACTAGGGATAAATTTCCACGTTCTCTGTAGTTGCTGTTTTGGATACAACGATGGGGCCTGTGGATGTAATCCATGGCATACATGAAACTTACGCTTCTTTGCAGTGATACTCTGTGTGGAAGTGCTCTAGATGAGATGAGGTTGTCTAATTTTGAATTTTGGGGTATCTGAGTAGTTTCAGACTATTGCTGAGTCTTCTTGAAAGTCAAAGGAATGTAATGAAGAACTCCAGAAGGAAAGCTGGCCCAGTTCTATGTCTCCCTCTATGATTATATCCGTATGCCATTAGTTATAAAAGCATCCAAGACAACTTATTCCTGGTTCCATACAGGGACTTTTACATTCCCCTCAGATCAATGGTGTGGGAAAATGTGGTTTCCAGAAAGGATAAACAGTCAGGAAGCATGGGAGCGAAAAGAATAGTAGAATCCACAGACACTACATGTCTGTGACTCCCATGGGAATAAATTCTGTCACCATGGCATGGGTTTGCAAATGAAAAGTCTCTAAGTATCTGCTTACTGGAAACGGAACTTTCCAAAGGGACAAAGGAATACACAGCATTCTCTCTGTGGATGGAGTTTAGTGACCTGCTATGAGCACAGGTTTCTGTTGGGATAGGGCTGTGTTACACTCAGCTATGAAACCACACGCTGTATTTATATTGGGGTGGCACGGCAAGGGTTGAGGGTGGAAGGGGAGCTGCAGAGGTGTCCTCAGTGAGAAGAGAGCAAGAGGTGCCCCCATGTCAGACAGAGCCAAGACTCCAAGACGGACCCACCACTGCCAAAAACAGAGCCAAAGAGCAATGGTGGTGGTGGCTCTGTGATAACAGACTGACACTGCACAGCAGCTGTGAGAGAGGAGTGAGAAGTTGTGAAACATCCCTACAGACACCGAGGTCAGAAAAGAAGGTGGGGGAGAAGGCATCCCAGGTGGCAGGCAAAGAGTCCCTTGACCACTGTGGAGAATCTCAGAATCACAAAATGGTTCAGGTTGGAAGGGGTCACAGTGGGTCATCTGGTCCAGCTCAAGTAGGCTCTTCCTTGAGCACATTGCACAGGATTGAATCCAGACAGTTCTGGAATATCTCCTGTGAGGGAGAATCCACAGCCTCTCTGGGCAATCTCTTCTTCATTTGCTTTCTCTGGATCACAAGCCCCACGCAGGCGTGAGCCCGTGCTTTCCGGCCTTGTTCTTTTCCGCTTACTGTGGCAATAGATGTATATGCGTCTTCATACATGTTTTCTTTCTCCTTGGAGCTCGACTGTTTGGCCAAGCTGCTCCCCTGATAGATCTGCTTGTTTTCCTGTGTATCCAAAAGGACCATTTTCATGCTTGAAGGAGATTTGCCTTGAAGACATGTTGAGCTCTCTTGTGCTCCTTTGCCCTTTACAGAATATACCTGTGGGATCTCATCTACTGTTTCCTTGTCGGGATGGGAGGCTGACATCATCCTGGGATCTGTCAGCAGAAGACTAGCCAGGAAATCTAGGGATGTGATTAGTGCGCTTTACTCAGTACTCACCTGACGACACCTACAATGCTGCATCCTATCATGGGCTCCATAAGAGAAGGAAAATGGGGATATACTGGACTGACATGCCAGGAAGGAGGTTGGGGCTTGAGGACAAAGCCTACAATAGGAATCTTTCCCACAAGTTCCCAGTTGGCCCACTGCCCACCCATAGAATTGCTGCTCCTTCACATAGAAGGAAACCCCTTCCCTCTGTCCCTGCCTGTCTTTCCTGTACATCCCTCATGTGGTCAAATGAAGAGCTCAGGTACTCCAGGGATATCAGGGTTGTGCTTGCAGAGCTCTGACAAGCTTCTGTTTGTGTGTAGCCATGTGCAGAGAGCCCAGTCTTATGCTGTTTCATCTTTCTTGAGCGTCTCCCCCCCTCATTCCCCTGCCCCATGGATTCAGCACACAGAGCCCTGTGCCCCCTCCAAGGTCACTTTGAGCATTTTGCTCCATATTTACTCCCCCTGCAAAATGTTCAAGAAAAAAAGTTAATTTTTCAGGCACTTATAACATTTTGGAAAAGCTAATTAGAGACCATAAATGGTTTTTCTCTTTCAGACTGGATGTGCCCTACAGCAATAGGATGAATTCTCGTGTGCAGATGGGTGAATCTCTGACTGAGAAGAAAAGTAGGGACCTAGAAGACTTAAGTATTCATCTAGCCAACTCAGTTTTGAGATCTAGAATTTTCCATTTAGATCCAGACTAATCATGTTGCACTCCTTTTATTAGCAGAAGTGTTTATTTTATTAGCAATGAAAGAGGGTTTTGCAGTCCATCCTCAGCCAGGACATTTACAAGAGGTCACAGGAATCCACTCTGATGTTTTCTCTCCAGTAATCCAGGGAGATTGTATCCTGTGAAAAACATCCTACAGTGGGAGGCAGATTCTTAAATGTGTGTTTAGCATGTTTTGAGATGCCCTAAGTTTGCTAATATATTTGCATGAAGCTGCTGATTACCTACCACTTTCTGAAAGTCCAAGAGGGGAAGTACATCTCAATTGGCACTTTCTAACTCCATTTAGGCACCAGGATCCCATCAGCAAAGGCTGAAGTCACACCCCATAACAGGTGATATTAGCAGCTCTGACTGCTGTTGGGAGAAATACATTGAAAGGTCCATGTTGGATCACTGCAGACACGTTTGGACTCCTGTTTCTATCTCTACATATTTCTGGGGTAAAAATCTGCTACACTGGGTTCTCATCATGGAGATTATGGGATCTCATCATACATATATATAGGTATGTATGTATAAATATGAACATGAACATATATTAAAATAATTATAGGAAATATGAGCAGTGTTTATATACACATATATAGAGAGAGACATGCATATAAAACTTCTATGTAATACACATATATAAACCATATGTAGACTAGACATATATGTGTATACATATAGTATATACGTGCATAGATGTGTATTTCATATATGGAACTGTGATTACTGAAGGATTTGTTTCTGACACTTTGGTACATCATGTGGGATTTGTGAACTTTGTCTTCAGTGAGCAAATCATGTTTAGGGCAGCTGTGAAATTCAGATGGTGGAGAGACTACAGAGCAGACCTTCAAGTCTCAACCAAAATCCCTGACTTTCTCTTCACAGTTTTCACCAACACACTGGAAAGAAAATGTTTAACTAAAGCACTGTGGCTGAGTTCCTACTCATGAGATTCTCTGACACTCGAGAACTGCAGATATTCCACTTTATGTTATTTCTGACTGCCATGGTGGGAAACTTTCTCATTATTGTGGTTATAGTGCCAGTAATCACCTTCACACCCCCATGTACTTCTTCTTACTGAATTTGTCCATCTTAGACCTTTCAACCATCTCTGTCACCCTCCCAAAGTCCATGGCCAATTTTCTATGGAATACCACATCCATCTCCTATTCTGGCTGTGTTGCCCAAGTCTTTTTCTTCCATGTTTTTGGTGCTGCTGAACTTACTTTACTGACTGTCATGTCATATGATCGTTATATTGCCACCTGCAGACCTCTTTACTACGATATCATCATGAAGGGGAGCACTTGCAGCCTCATGGCAGCCAGTGCATGGCTCAACTGTGTCCCTTACTCTGCTCTCCACACTGGGAACATCTTTTCTTTAACCTTCTGCAAGTCCAACGTTATTGAACAGTTCTTTTGTGAAGTTCCATAGCTTCTCAAGCTTTCCTGTTCTCATTCATGTTTTAGTGAAGTTGGGATTCTTACATTTAGTTTTCTTTTAGTTGCCCTCTGTTTTGTTTTTATAAGTATGTCTTATATTCAGATTTTCACTGTGGTTTTGAGAATTCCTGTCAAGGAAATCCAGCGTAAAGCATTTTCAACCTGCATCCCCCATCTCATTGTGCTCTCTATGTTTGTTAGCACTGGTTCTTTTGCCTACCTTAAGCCTATCTCTAACTCCCCATCAGCTCCGGATCTCACAGTTTCTCTTTTCTATTCTGTGTTGTCACCAGTGATAAATCCAGTCATTTACACCACGAGGAACAATGACATCAAAGCTGCCAAGCAAAAATTAACTGGCTGCAGATTATTATACAGAAATAAGTAGGGTTTTTATCAGGCTTCCTCTATGTTCCAGGAAATGAACACTTCATAGCAAGGTGTCTATTCTCCCAGGCAACAAGTGATAGAATGTGAAGAAATAGCCTTAAACTGCACCGGGGGAGGTTCAGGTTGGACATTAGGAGGAATTTCTTCATGGAAAGGGTGGTCAGGCATTGGAAGAGGCTTCCCAGGGAGGAGGTAGAGTCGCCATCCCTAGAAGTGTTCAAGAAATGAATGGACGTGGCACTTAGAGCCATGGTCCAGTTGAGTGCCATGGTCTAGCTGATAAGGCAACTGGATTTGTCAGAGGTTGGACTTGATGATCTCAGAATCATTTCCAAACAAAATGATTCCGTGATTCTGTGATTAATTTTCCAGTAGCAAACAGTTTATATCACTGGAATAAGAGGAAAATATTGACCTATTTTTGAAGAAGATTTTGTAAAGATTTCATTATACGTGCAATTTTGACCCACTGATGGCAGCAGCTTTCACAGAATGATATATGGAATGGAACGGAACAAATCCAGGGTAATGCTCACAAACCCTTTGTGCATGCCTGCCTGCCTATGTCTCTATCTCACCTTCCCTTTGCTTTATATATGCTTATAGAATATAATTTATAATTGGGCTCTTTTATAAAAGGGACACACCTCAATGTGTGTGTATATGTGAGAATCATGGAATGACAGGATCCCAGAATGGGTCAGGGTGGAAGGGACCACAGTGGGTCATCTGGTCCCACCTTGCTGCTCAAGCAGGGTCAACCCAGAGAACCTGGCACAGGATTGTGTCCAGATGGTTCTGAAATATCTCTAGTGAGGAAGACTCCACAACCTCTCTGGGAAATCTGTTCCAATGTTCAGTCACCTACACAGTTGTATTGGGTCTGGCTGAGCTGGAGCTCATTTCCCCACAGCAGCCCTCACAGTGCTGTGCGTTGCATTGGCAACTGGAAGAGTGTTGATAACACACCAATGTTTTGGCCACTGCCGAGCGCAGCACCAGCACTGGGACATTCCTTCTTTAGTTGAGGGCAAGATCCTGGGAGGGGACCCAAGTAGGCCAGCTGACCCCAACTGACCAAAGGGACATTGCAGACCATGTGACATCAGCTCAGCTATAAAAGCTGAGGCATGGAGCAGGAGGGGGGCATTCATTGTCTCCAATGGCTGCCTGCTGAGGAACCATCACACGTCCCCAAGCCCTGCTCCTCGGGAGAGGTCGACCATGGCTGCTCATGGGAAGCAGAGAACAAACCCTGCTGTCTTTGGCTTCTGCACGTGCAAGCTTCACTTTACTTTTTTGCTTTAAATAAACTGCCTTATCCCAACCCACGAGTTGTTTCTTTTCCCACCTTACTCTCTCCTCTGCCCTGCTGGGAAGGGGAGTGATAGAGTGGCTGGGTGGGCACCTGGCATCCTGCCAAGCTCAACCCACCAAAACAGTAAAGAAGTTCTTCCTCATATTCAGGTGGAACTTCCTGTGCATCAGTTTCTGCCCATGGCCTTTTGTCCTATTGCTCAGCACCCCTAAGCAGAGCCTGGTCCCTCCTCCCTTCAGACACTGACAGATATTGTTGAGGTTCCCTCTCAGTCATCTCTCAAGGCTGAACAGGCCCAGCTCCCTCAGCCTGCCCTCATAACAAAGATGCTCCAGTCCCTTAACCATCTCCACAGCCTCCACTGGACCTGCTCCAGGAGCACCATGTCTCTCTCGTGCTGAGGAGACCAGAACTGGAGACAATGCTCCAGATGTGCCTCACCAGGGCTGAGTAGAGGGTCAGGATCACCTCCTTGACCTGCTGGTAATGCTCTTCCCAATGTACCAAGCATCTCATTGGTCTTCTTGGCCCCCAGGGCACACGGTTGGTTCATAGGCAGCTTGTGAGAACCCCCAGGTCCTTCCCCAAAATGCTGCTTTCCAACAGGTCACGCCCAGCCTGTAGTGGTGCCTGGGATTGCTCCTTCTCAGCTGCAGGACCCTGCATTTGCCCTTGATGAATCTCAGAAGGTTCCTCTCTGCCCATCTCTCCAACCTGTTGAGGTTCCTCTAAAGGGCTGCACAGCCCTCTGGGGTAATGGCCACTCTTCCTAGTTTTGTATCATCAGTAAACTTGCTGAGGATGCATCTGCCCCTTCATCCAAACCAGTGATAAATAAATTAAACAATACTGGGCCCAGTATTGAACTTCCAGAAACTGCCCAATAGGTCATGATGTTTATTTGAAAATACGAGGAGAAATGCAGGGAAGGGTTTTGGTGGTGTCCATTTAGATATGTCTCCACTGGAGTTTTTGCTTTATTACATCAGGTCTATTACATGCTATGGTGATTAGAGTGCATGATGTGCATCTTTATTATCATCACTTTAAAGCTAAATAAATGTTCGTTCACATTATCTGCTTTGTACTGTAAATTACCCATATAATTGCACGTTGTTCTTTTCCAAAGTAAATTATCATTGCTTTCCATTTCCTCCCAGCCTCACCCCCAAACCTTTACATAATGGAATCACTGTGTCCTGATTTTGAGCAGCTGAATTATTGTTGTTTGTTGGAAATCCCAAAAGCTTGGTGTGAGATTCTAAACACCGAATACTATTTTTGCTTTCAGATCCAATAACCCCATGAGAAGAAATACCAATTTATCATCTTTGACTATGCATGGAGTGTGAAGGGTAACTTAAGTGTGAGATTGAACTACACAAAAAATCTCCATGAAAAGTGTAGATGTAGAAAAGTAACCATTGTTAAAATATGGTGAATTTTTTTAGGGTTTGACCTTGCCTAGCTGCCAGGCACCTACATAGCTGCTCCCTCACTCGTTTTCTTGAATAGGACATGAAGAAAAATAAATGAAAAAGGTTGTGAGGTAAGAAAAAGATATGGTATTTGCTTAGCAATTACTGTCACAGGCAAAACAAACTCAACTTGGGGAAGACTGGTATAATTTACTGACAATTAAAAATAGAGTAGGAGGGTGAGAAATAAAAGCAAAAATTAAAACATCCTTCCCCCATGTCCCCTTATTCCCAGGCGCAGCTTCACTTCTCTACTGACTTCCTTTGCTCCCCAGCCCTGCCATCTGTACAGGGAGGATGGCAGACTGGGGCCTCTGACCAATACACAGCAATTTCCTTCTGGACCTTTGTCATCCTCACACTTTTCTTCTGCTCCAGCACAGGTCCTCCCCATGGGTTGCAATTCCTTCAGCAAATCTCCATCTGGTCCAGCAGAGTGTCCTCCATGGGCTGCAGCATGAATCTCTGCTCCATCATGGGCTGTAGGGAAATACCTCCTCCTCCTCCTCCTCCTCCTCCCTCTCTTACTGTGGTGTTTGCATTGCTGTTCTCACTCTTCTTTTCCCTCCTGTTCTGTCCGCATAGCATTATTTGCCTTTTCTTACATGTGATTTTACAGGGAGGCCACCAGCTTTGCTGACTGCCTCTGTAAGTGGGTCTGGTTTGGAACCACCTGTGATTGGCATGGGAAAATCTCACATAGGGGATTCCCACAGAGGTCACTGCTGCAGCCTGCCCACTACCAAAACCTTGTCATGTAAATCTAATATGCTTGAAAATCCTAGAACATCATAAATGGCACTGGACTTCAATACATAGGCAGCTAAATCTCATTCCACAATGGTATTTCACTCACTCCCCAGCTGTCACCTCAGAAAACCAGTCCTTTCTATCCTGCCTCCTACCTGACAGGTGGTTCAGATATCTCAGGACAGCTGAAATAGCACTGGACACCTATGGTAAACACTGCAGTGATCCAGTGAAATCCACCCCTTTACTTGACAAACTGTTTTTTAGGAAAAAAAAAAAGAAGAAAGAAAAAGAAAAAAAAGTTCCTCTAGCAAATAACATTATTTTTACCTTTCTATAAAAAACCAGAAAGGCACACAGGAAGAGAGGAGGGAAACAAACAGACAGTCAGATACATGAAGGTGTTTTCCTGTATTATCTTAACAGATTTTTCTCCCTGCAGTCTGGTATTTTGAACTGATGACTGAGTAAATCTCAGAGAAAAGCAGAATATGGAAATGAAGCAAATTTTAGTATTTGTGATTAGCATTTTTTTTCAGAACACGGTGATTATGGTAGAGAACAAATACGTGAACAAGCCAGCTTTGGTGAGTTGGCCATGGACAGCAACTAAGCACCCACCCAGTAGTTCACTTGCTCCATCCCACAAGGGTGTGATTTTAATGGCATGTGATACGTCCCTTTGACTAGTTTGGGTCAGCTTTCCTGGCTGTGTTCCCACCTAGCTTCTTTTCCACCCCCAGCAGTGAGGTAAGTGCACATCCTGAAGACAGTGGGCTCCTCAAAGCAGCCCAGTAGGGAATTTGCTGCCTCCAGACATTCATCCAGTTGGACTTCTGCAAGAAGAGACAAAATGGAGAGAGGGACTACAACTCAGTAAGGGAATACGTTGTGTACCAACAGTCTCACAGACTGCAGCACAGGAGCACTGGGAAAGAGGAATATGAATCAGTGGGTGTCAGCTGTGGATTTAGTGGGAAAAGTCCAGAGTGTGACTCCTCACAGCAAAATCTTCTTACCATCTTGGTCCAGCAGCCACCTGCATGCTTTGGCCACCAGAAGCTCTGACCAAGGTACCTTCCACTTATACTTGTGCAACCAGACCAAGGCCAAAACTGTGGCCCAGACAGCTGGCTCCACATCCTGTGAGGGAAAACAGAACAACCAAGGAGAAGAAGACTCTTTAAGCTTCTGAAATCCTCAACATCAGAAACTTCCCTAGTGCCTCTGGATTTCATCCCACACCTTCCATGTCCTTCTTCCACAAACAGAGAGGATAAACTCCACTGCCTTGATCTCTTCTTCTCAGTTCAGCTCAGACTAGAAATTTGGTTGGAAGAGGAAAGTTCAGCTC
>NW_020885078.1:172915-186510 GCF_003945725.1 Corapipo altera | reverse complement strand
AGTTCAGCTCAGACTAGAAATTTGGTTGGAAGAGGAAAGTTCAGCTCAGACTAGAAATTTGGTTGGAACAGGAAAGTTCAGCTCATGAGAGTGTCCCCCTCCTGTCCCTGATCTCCTTACCTCACTGGGCCTCTGTCCCTCAATATCAGCTTTGCTGAGCCCCAAGGCAGAGGCCAGAGCTGTGGTGAGGGCCCAGGAGCCATTTGCTTTCTGGAGTGCCACCACTGCCCTGAGCCCAGAGAAGTCACACAGTCTTGTTGCCAGCGGTGAAATTGCCCAGTCCCAACCAATGTTAAATGCTGGCAGTTCATCCATCACCTGTTCTTCAGGAGAAAGCTTCTGCTCTGGAAGACAGAAATGTTCACACAACTCACATGGGGATGGGCAATGACCACTAACCTTAAATTCTGCCTTCTCCAAGTATACTTAACTCTACTCCATCCTCTCCAAATTTTTCAATTTTTCCAGTCATACACAAGCATCCGGAACTTTTTCCGGACCTCCCAGAGTATCTTCAGGTCTTTCAAATATGTCACAACTATGTTAAAATTTGTCCTATATGCTCTAGTTTACCCAGAGTAATTATCTCTGGGTAGGAACATGCCTAATTCCACCCATGAGCATCACTCATGTTATTCCTTCCTATCACTTCCCCCATTATGGCTCACATTCACCATTGAGGGTCCCACAGTGGTCCTTCTGCATCATCTACTCTTAAACCCACCAACATCACCATGAGTCCTTCCTTTCCTCATTCTAAGATATAAGACTTCTTTGGAGCTACAGCACCATTGCATCACAAGAGAGCGAAGATGAAGAGAGCCAAGCACAGTCCATGACTATTATAGTCCTAGGCTCAATTCTGGAGCAGACTGAAAAGTTATTATGGTCAGAAAATGAAGCAGTTGGGCACAGAGTAGTTAGGGCAAAACTAGGCATCATTTAAGACTGGCCTAAAGGTATACAGAGGTTGGAAGGGACTTCTGGAAGTCTTCTTGATCAAATTCCTGCTCAAAGCAGGTCTCCTTAGAACAGCTCACTCTGGTATCTGTGTAGTCAAGTCTTGAATATCTCTAAGGATGGAAATGCCACCAATTTTTATATTTTTCTTATGATTAAATAAATAAATAAATAATTCCTCATACCCAGTCAGTATTTCCCATGGTCCAACTTGTGTCTGTTGCCTCAAGTCCTAATATTGGGCACTTCGAAAAAGAATTTCCTCTGGTTTTTTTCTTTTTTTCCTTCAGTCAACCAACTGAAGGAAGACAACTAGACAAATAGACAGGTATCTTCTTCTAAAAGATAAGCAAACCCAGCTCTCTGAGCCTCTCCTCACACGCCATGTGCTCAGCCATCTCAGTTCAGTGGCCCTTCTCTAGAGTCACTCCAGTGTGTCGAAACCTTTCTGGTTAAGGAAGCAGAAGTTGGACACAATGCCCCACAATCACCTCCCTGCACAGTGGCTATACTCTTGCTTCTGCAGCCTGGGATTCTGTTGGCTTTCTTGGTTGCAGGGCACACTTCTGACTTTTGTTCAAGTAGTTGTCTTCTAGGACCCCAAGATCCTTTCCTGTAGAGCTGCTTCCTTCAACGTGCATGCCCTGAGCCCATATTGTTCGTAGGGTTATCCAATTCCTGATCCATTCCTGATGCGACTTTGCATTTTTGTTATCGAATGCCACACAGTTTCTGTCAGGCCATTTCTCCAGCCTTTATTGTACTGACCACATACCTAGTGCTCCCAATTTGTTGTTGTTCATAAACTTGATGGGAGTGCGCTCTGTCCATTAATGTTCAGGTCATTAACAAAGATATTAAATGGTACTGCTACCATGAGAGATCCCTCTGGAATTGCACGGGGTTTTGGGCACCAGCTGGACTCTGAACTGCTGATAACTGTTCCTTGAGCTCAGCAGTCTAGCCAATTTTCCACCAACCTTACTGATCCTTTATCCCAGCCAGTATCTCATTGATGCCTCAATTAAGAGACTGTCAAAGGCCGTGCTAAAGTCAAGGTATAGAGAATCCACTACCCTTCTCTTGCTCACAGTTCCAGCTACCTCATTCAAGAAAGCAGTGAGGTTGGTCAGGCATGATTTTCTTTTCAAAACCCATACAGGATGGCCCTTCTAAGAGGATTATTTGCTCCAGATCCTTTCCTCAGATTAAGGGGAGTCTGACCAGCCTGTATGTCTCTGAACTTTTCTTCTTCCCCTTCTTGAAGATGGGTGAGACATCTGACTATTTTCCAGCCATGGGAACCTCTCCCATTTGCCATGATCTTTTGAAGATGATAGAGTGGCAGTTGCATCAGCCCACTCCTTTGGCACTTTTGGATGCACCCAATCCCATAGACTTTTGTAGGTCTGTCACTCCATCCATCCCCAGCATAGTGACAATCAGAAAGTCTAGTGATTCTGAAAGTTCAGCCCTAGTCTAACACATTTTGAGAATGCTCAGCCAAGAATTTTCTCCTTACCTTTACAGTATGTCGAAAGCTGGGTGAGTATCTCAGTGTCAGGGGCTTTGTGACCGAGCATCTCAAGGCATAACTGGCATTTCTGAACCATCCAAAACTTGGTGGACTTGAACAACCCAGGCCTGAATCCACGCAACCAGAGCAACTGGCAGGGAACCAGGTTTAAAGAGGGAGAGAGCAACGTGGAAGAGTCTGGAGGCAAAGAATCTGGGAAGAAAGGCAGGGAGGTAGGGGTAGAATTGTAGATATTAGAGACAGGCAAAAGGGTGGTCAGGCCCACAGGACCAGGGGCTGCAGATGGTGAGAAGGCATCAGACCACCAGGTCTTCCAGTGTCCCCACTGTTTCCAGCCTTACCATGGTGCCAGGTGTCCCTCTGTTTCATCCGTACAGCCACACTGGATGTGAAGGGAGATGGAACCCCCAGGGTGAGGCTGGACTTCACTGTGCTCTGCCAGGTGTCCTTCTCTGTCCTGCTTGTCCCCTCCCAGGCTCGTTCCCACAGCAGGTGCATCAGGGTCATGCGATGCACTGGCAGCCTGCAGGGGCAGGGAGTTAGTCCTTGGTTCCACCTCAGGGAGGGGCAAGGGATACATGGACTAAAGAGGAGGGGGCAGTGGATTAATGGTCATCGAGCTCCTCTCCCAAGGTCAGCACAGAAGGGACAAGGCAGGAGCACCAGATACCCAGATTCTCTTCCCACCTCAGGGTGCAAGTGAAGGACTTCTGCTGTTCCTCCTGCAGACCCTGCCAATGTCACTCTGCCTCATGTGCAAGGTGTGTTACCCTCTCACCTGTCATCTGATGATGGGGACAATGAGAACCTGAGTGTGTAATCGAAGAACTGATTGCCCACATGGTACTGAAGAGTCACAGCTCCCTCATCCACCTTTGCATCCTGGTAACGCAAGGGAAGAGTCAGACAGAAAAGTTCATATTCTGGGCCCAGGTAGCCTGGCTACCTAGATTCCCTTCCTGCTCTACTAAGGAAGTAGGTACCCATGCTTGGAGCAAAGGCAATGAAGGTTTACAGAGCCCTGATAATGGTCTCTCCCAGGTCTAACGCAGGTGAAAGACTCTCAGTACTGGGAAAGTGGAACAGGACGTGGGTCCTTTACCTTCCAGAAAGCCATGCCCTGGTGTATATGGTTCCTGGATCCCTCTCACCTGTGCTTCCCCACAGATCTGGGCATAGATGGAGCTCTGATGTCCCTGGAAGATCATCTCAGGAGCTTTTCTGATCAGTGACACCTCCAGGCCAGGTGGAAGGTCCCAGTGTAGTGAGATCCCACTGGCCACAGGCTGCAGAGCCCGCTGCAGACATTTCACTGCCTGGTGACACGGGAAGCAGAGAGCACAAACCACTTGGACTCCCTCCCAGTTCTGGGATGATGGGAATTTGGGAGAGGTCTTGGAGTTTGTGTGGATGGTGGTATTTGAATTGCATTGCATGTTTATGTGAGCCATGGGAAGCATTGAATAGAGCAGGGGGGATCCTGGAAGCCCAGGTACCTAGGTCATTACCTTGGATGTCATGTCCACTCTAGGGTGGATGCACACACATT
The DNA here is from genome assembly GCF_003945725.1 of Corapipo altera. Taxonomy (NCBI): domain Eukaryota; kingdom Metazoa; phylum Chordata; class Aves; order Passeriformes; family Pipridae; genus Corapipo; species Corapipo altera. The sequence continues at coordinate 182,464 of NW_020885078.1, read as the reverse complement.
CACCTTTTGTCTCCAGGGCTATGGCCCGGGAAAGGTGAAAGTTGACACATCTGTTAGCAGGAAAACAGAAACACCTGTACAGGAAAAGAGGGAGATGTTAGAAGTGGGACACAGGTGAGAGGTACGAAGAACAAGAGTGGTCCAAAGGACAAAGTCTCGAGAGGTAATGAAGCTTCTAATTGTAAAAATGAAACCGATATTGTGTCTTCCCATTCACTCTGGGATAAGAGATGTTGCCTGATGACCATGAGAATGGGTTTTGGGGCTGAAGAGTGCATTGAGGTATTGTTTAGTGAGGGTAAAGAGGAATACTGCTGAGATACTGCTGAGAAGAGCAGGGAAAGACTGGGAGAGGAGGCCCATCAGGTGAAGCGTGTAGGCATTACCGGTGGTGGTCTCGGTAACGGTAGACCTCAGCCATGACAGCTTCCTCTTCACTGGAGATCTTCCTTTGAATGAAGATAAAAAGCTGAGGGAGAGAGGAAAGGAAACAAGGATTCTCAGGTCTTGGAACCCCCATATAGGAAAGACACTCTTCTAAAATGCAGACAGCCTTCCCAGTTTGCTCCGTTACACTCTCATGCCCACTGGCCTTGACATAGGAAAAGAGATTGTGAGTCTCCTTTCATCAGCACCAGGACACCTCTCAGCACAAAGAGACACCCTACAAGGAAGATCCAGCTCCCTCAGGTGCAGGACAATTGAATACAAGTCCTTCCAAGCTGCTCAGTCTAAAGATGGTGTCACTTTCTCCTGTGAGGATGCCTCTCACATGCCAACTCTCCTCGCAAACAGCATCAGAATATCTCACCCTTACCCCTGAAATCTACATTTGTTTACACCCATTCCCCTCCCCAAAATCCTTTGGCCCCTCATACCTGATGGGGGTGCCCATAAAGGAGAGGAGTGCTGTAAATAGACCTTAGGAGACCCAACAGGTCACAGCCCCCCAGATCAGGGCAGATGGAGGAGATGCGCCCCACAGCACTGTCCATGTTTTCCTGTGTGTACTCCACGCTCTGCCTGTGGGAAGGCACCCAGAGTGTCAGAGAGGGGGAGAAAAGTCATGCTATACTTACCCCTTGACCCTACTCCCTTATCACCCTGAACTCACGAATAGAAGGCTTTGAAAGTGGCCCCAAAACTGTAGATGTTGAAGTAACAGCCCAGAGGCAAACTCTTGAGGAGGAATAACAGTGTTCTGTGGAGAGACGGAGGGATGGGCAGAACTGAGATGGGGAAGCTAAGCAGAACGTCTGCCCACATGAAGCAGCTTGCCTCTATTCCCATCACCTGAGCATGACAGGTGAGGAAAATGTCCCCTGAAGATCTCGTCCAGTGGTACCTGTGCATCCTGGAAGAGGCTGCAGTCCACAAGAAAGAGGAATTCCCCCAGATGGCCTGGACTGGGCACTACTTCCAGAATGTTTGGCATCAGTGTCAGCATCACAACAGGGTGTCCTAGCAGAGAGCCTAGGGTGTGTGTGGGGAAACATGAAGGATTTATAGACTGGAGCATCCTTCCCTGTCTCTTTTCTTTTGCCCTCAACTCTGACTTTTTGCCCCCAGATCCTCCTACTCTCCCTGATACCCTCTCCCTAATGCCTATTTCCACCCTACTCACTCACCAGGTGGGGCTTTAGGATCTCTCCTCTCCACCACAGCACTGAGAGTGTGAGGCCCTTTGTAATACACCATTAAGTTCAGATCATCCTGCATCCAGGGTGATGATTTCAAGAATACCTGAGGATAAGTAGGGTGTGTGGAGAAAAGAGAACCAAATAAGTGGATTAAGGAGTCCTAAGGAGCACCAGCAGGCAGATCCTTATCTACTCTCCCACTTTGGGAAGCATCTGGCAGTGACATACCTGAGCAGATGTGTGATCAGAAGCCGTGTATTGCAAAGGGGTGTGGCTGCTGTTAATGACTACATGGGACACACCACGGGCTGACTTCAGGGAGATGCTGAAGTGCAGATTTTTGGACATCTCCTCCTTGGAAGAGATCCGGCCTGCAAGGAGAGAGAGGTGTGAGAAACTGAAACACTCAGTTGTGGTGGGGCTCTGTCTCTCATTTCTAGAGAGAAAATGTGGCATCTAAGTCCCTCACTGTAGTGTTTAGTTGTGGTGGTGGTGAATCTGTAGACACACACTGTGTTTTGCATAGGGGTCTGTGGGGGTCTCTTGCTGTGGTATATATGAGGAGACTTGTGGGGTTCATGACTATGAGGGGCAAGGGGCAATATTCAGATTCTCTCACTGAGGCACTCCTGCAGATACACACCCCCAGCCCCTCCCTGAGGGATGCTGGGGAGCCGCCTGTTCCTCTCTGCATCACTCACTGGTGTATTTTATCCACGGGAACAGTTCATGTGGCCAGCAAAACTGGGCAGCCCCATCTGGCTGCAGTGGCAGCTCCTGGGTGTAGCAGAGGCTGATGGTCACCTCCCCGTTAGGAGGCAGAGTTCCCAAGAAACAAGCGAACACACGACCCCAGAGATCCCACTGATCCTGCAGGTATCTTAAATTCTGCATGCCTGGAGTAGCTTTGCACAGCTTCTGGGCCTGCCACAAAGGGAGAAAAATGTATCACTGAGGTCTCCATAAGAATGAATGAAAGAAATTAAATCCACAGGATCCTCTCACCCAGTCCACAAACCACCCATTCCCACTACAACCCCAGTACCTCCTCCTTCTCCCAGAGCATTGCTTGAATGCAAGAGTCCCCCATGGTAGCGTGGAAGGTGTCTACAACAGTATTTGAATCCACAGGAAAGATGAACATGGTCTCCTTGGAGACTTGCTGCACGTTGCAGAAAACCAGCTCAGACACCACATCAGCCACAAAGTCCTGAATGGTTACATTTACTGTCACAGTTTCCAGCTCCACTTCAGGATAGGAAGAAAAGAACCATATTCCCCTCTGGAATAAGCCTGAGGAAGATACAATAGTTCTCAAACTCCCTGATTGTCTGTAGGAATCTTTAAATTTGAGGTGTCTGCTTGTAGTGGAAAAGAGCTGTGTGTCCAAACCTGCCACAGAAATGTCAGTTGCAGAAGCTGATAAACAGAAATGAAAGGTCCCTTAGGCTGCCAAAGTTTCCCTTTGACCAAAGTTTCTCAGCTTTCTAAGCCCCTCTTTGTCCAAAGCACATGGCAGCTGTGCCCTGAGATTGCGACCTGCTGTACAAGTTTCGAGCTGGCTTCCCGCCAAATTCCCGGAAACTCGACAACAAGGCCCCACCTCCCAGAGAGGGAAAAGAGGGAAAAAAACCCTAAGCAGCCAAAGCTATAGCAAATATATATATATATATATTTTACATATGAGACAGATACACAAAAGGAAAATACCTGGGGGGGGGGAAAGGGAGAGAGACAAAAAGGGGCAAGGACCGAGCAAGTCAAACAGCCAGCCGAAGGCAAACTAGCAGAAATCTCTCCACTTCCCTTCGAACAGGCAGAGTGACTTGGCGCGGCCCAAGGCTCTCCTCTCACGCGTGGCAGATAGCGGCAGTCACTGTAGGCCTCGGCTCTAGATAAGCTCGACCGAAACAGGGACCCACCGTTCTCGAACCTCGCCGGAGAGGAAGAGGGTGCGATCCCTCCCACTGGCTTTATTTATACCTCCAGTTACGTAAAGGAATAGCATGGAATACTTCCGTGATCACTTTTCTAGTTCCTTCCTGGTTACAAGTTGGTCTCCAGGAAGGCCTAGGGTGAAACCACCACACGTGCCATGCTTCGTCTTAGCTCAGGCCTACCATGACATTAAGAAGAGTCTGTCTGTCCCCCAGCACATAGCCTGAGACAGTCTCACACTGGAGCTTCACACATATGGCAGGAGGTGCCAAGCAGATTTGCTTCAGTGTTCACTGCCAAGGCCAGCTGTGTTTGGGTGACTGAGCACCGGAACAGGTTCCCAGAGAGATCCGGAGAGGTTTTGGTGTCTCCTTTTCTGGAGATAATCAAAAGCTGTCTGAACTCAATCCTGCGTAATGTGTTCTACAGGACCCTGCTTGAGCAGAGGTTAGACTAGATGACCTTCAGAGGTCCCTTTCAATCTTACCCATGCTGTAATTCCATGATTTATCTCCTTTTCATTGTTGACAGCAGAGATATTTCTCACTGACCTCCCTTTCTTATCTGTCATACTTGTAGCCTATGGTTTATCTGAGACCAACAATGTGTAGATCTGAATTTGGTTGGAAGATGGTCTTGGTTATCTCTCTATCTGCTATGACAGCAGCCAATGGAGGGAAACCTTCTCCATACCTTTGCCCTTGCTTTGAGGCAAAGAACACTCATTTTAGGGGAAGGCTGGGCATCAGTGAGGCATCAGACCTGTTGGTAAAATACATTGGAGTAGTGTCTTTGTCAAGAATGGTGCAACACTGTAGGAGGAAGAGAGTGACACTTTGCAAAGGAAGGTATAAGACCGTCATAGGGGTTGCTGTAATGTCTTGGAAGGAGACGGTGTACCTAAGATGGTAGAGTTCACCTGGAGAGGATGATTCAACTCACTAATCAAGTGATGTACTAAGGTATCAGACAACCACAGGGGTTCATTTAGCTCCACAGTAGAGATGATGCAGAATCATAGCACTGAGGAGGGTTACCAGCTTCCCACAGTAGTAGATATCTCGCCTACATCCTCCTACTACTTTGTAATCATTTCCCCGGAAAGCCTTCAGCACTATGAGTGAGATGAATCACGCTTACAGAATGATGTTTGCTATGCCAGTGACAGAATGTAAAGGCTGACTACAGGCCATGTTCCTGGGTTCCCAGAACATGTTGAGATGTGACTGCCTGTCAACCAGCCAAAAAATCCATTCTTCCCACATTACTCCTCAGCTAAGATCTTCTCCACCGCTCACAGGTGCCACCCTTCTGTCCCCAACTTACCCCTACACATATACTGTTTGCTCAGGATGCCACTTTTCCTCATCTAGACTTTTTGGTTGAAGAGAACTTCTGTGAGGAAAAGAGCAAAAATGAGCTACAAGGACCTTCTGGGGAAAAAACAAACAAACAAGCAAAACACGCACACACACACACACACACACACAAAACCAACCAACCAACCAACCAAAAACCAAACAAAAAACCAGCAAGAGCAAAACTTCGATCTTCCCTTCCTCCATGATCTCTAGCTCACACCCACATACATGGGTCAAGCTAACTCCTTGCATCCTTACATCGGGGAAACGGGGAAAAGAATGGATGAATTAATTTGTGTCTGGGATGTATGGATGCACATCCAGAAAAATGGGAGGCAAGAGGACAATGGCAGAACTGAGGAGCAACTGGAGTTATGTGGACTGTGAGGGAGAGGATTATAAAAAGTGCCTGATTTGTGACTGATCTGTCAGTTAGCCACCTAAACCCACCAGTTCTGTGTACAGTCAGTAAACTCTTACAAACACTGAGTAGAGCCTTGACTCTGTTGTCAAAACATTGGACAGGAGGGTCATTTGCAGCGAGAAGGCTTAGCATGGGTGAGTGATCCTAGCAAAGGTGAGGAAATTCCTTCTAGCTGCCTCCTGGGGGTTCTGTGCTGTAGATATTGGCATTGGGTGTCTATCTTGGAACACACAGGACATCTAAAATGGTACTAGATACCCATTCAATGACTACATCTCACCCCTAAATTGCACAATAGTATGATTCAGTTCAATATTATTATGTATAAAAGTAGGTATTTCAATACATTCAGATACATTCAGAGCAAGTTCTAAACCCCTGTGAGGAGGACTGCCAGAGAGTTCAGAAAGAGGGAGTGAGAACGGGGCAAAGGAATGAATGGGGAATGAGAGGAATGTGAGGGGGGATTGAACAAGGAAGAGAAGAGGGATGTGCATTCTCCGCTGTAGTGATCCTAACTGGGGGATCTTTGCACCTCAGAGTTAGTGGCCCCTGAAGCAGTTGATCTGAGGAGGCACAGGAGAGGACTGTGCTGTGCTGCACATCTGGCTTGGCCTTCAGGCTTGTGCTGGACTGCACCAATCCCATGGCCACAGGATAACCCCAGTCAGCTCATTGTAACAGAGACAGAACATGCACAGGGAATATACTGCTATCAGAGACCTTTCAGTGCTGCACAGCCTGAGGGTCTCAGCATCCAAGGGGGTGTAAGATTGTTGATGCTGTTCTCTCTTTCTTTCTAGTGTTAGCTCTAAGCAGCGACATTTCAAACGAAACTTTGCAGAACCGAAATATCTTTCTTCTTGGGGATCACTGTGAACCAGCACTTATCTCCTGGGGTAATGCATTTGGTGCATTCAGTGGGTCCCAGTAAGAAATACTTTTCTAGAGAAAAATATCCTTCTAGAGAAAGGATAAAGAGAAAGGTCACAAGAAACTTGGCCCAGATGGTCTTCCCAGTGAGAATGTCCCAGAAGAATATTTCAGCCCAGCTGAAGTATTAATGTGACTCAAGGAACACAGGTTAGAACAAAGAAAAGACAAGGAAAACCCAGCTTACTTAAATGTCACAAGGGAAGCAAAAAACCCTTCACTAATCTAGAATTAAATCAGAATTTGATGATGTCTGTTACTCCATAGTTGTGCTGTCAGTTTCTTTAAACTGTATTTGGATAATTCTCCTGATTCTGGAGGGCCCCTTCATCAGAGGAATTCCTGAGGAGATAGTATTGGCAGAAGCTGAGTCACTCTGCACCTGCATTTAGTTAATTGGAATCAAAAGGGAGGACTGATCTTGGCTAAGTGCTTTGACAGAGAGAGTGTTGTGTTTCTCAAAGTGGAAAACCACTTCAATGGTCTGCATGATAGTGTGTTTTTCTCTCATGGCTGAACACAGCCACCACATGACGCAAGGTGAATGTGTGGGATCAAAGCACTGGTTTAGGACAATCCTGGGAATTTCAGTTAACTAAAAGACAAACACCATGTGCTATTTATGAGAGAACATGAATAAAAGGGGAACGCCAAAAATTATCAGTGGACAAATCCCGAAATGGAAATCTGTGTGGTGTGCAGCCTCATTCTCTTCAGCGCCCATAAGATAGCTCCTATTAGGTGAAACAGTCATTAAACTGATAAAAGACTGAAGATATGATTCTTTGTTCATAGTAAAAATCCTGATTTACTGATACCTGCCTTCAAGGATCCCCATAATGAAGTTCCTCTGCTTGCACATCTATTTCCTGTATTTTAGAAATATAGTGTATATTTACAATATATTGGAAATATCATGAACTGGGTATGTGCCTCATTGTGAATTTGGACCTAAACCTGCTGTCCTTGATCTCAGAGATCCCAGATGCATAGGTACCATTTGAACTAAGGAGCCTGGCAGGACAGGGCAGCAATCACAGATACACAGAAGCTCCCAAGCCTTTGCCAGGGTACAAAGCACAAACAGACAGACAAATGCACATGTGCACACAGAACAGGACTGCAACATTTCCATGTGGGGGCAGGGAAGGATGGATGCACAAAATGCACTCACCATGAAACAGCAGACTGCAACAGGAACGACAGGCAGACAGATACAGGAAAGGCCCCGGACCTGAAAACTGTGAGCTGCGGCAGGGAAGGATGTTCCCAGGCGCGCTGGGAAGAGGAGGAGGAGAAGGGCTGGTCTTCACAGTGAGCGACAGGGATAGATGGGAGCCATGATCACTGCCGCAGTGCCTGGGCAGTTCCAGGAAAGGGAATGCTGCCAAACATGCACTCTGGGATATACGCTTGGGAACCAAAAGTGCTGCCAGCCCTGCATGCTGGGATGGGTGGGAGGCACTGGGTGTAGGGGTGTTCCAGGTCTCTGGGCAGCTCTGAGAGGTTGGTGGAACCATGAAGGAAGCAGGACCAATGCAGAACCCACATGGAGGGTGACTTTCGTGCCCAGAATGGGGAGCCAGGGGCAATAATAGAGATCATGCTGCAAATTGACTCCATCCTGGGGTCTCCGAGCTGGGGATGTTGCCTGGGAAAGGCCTCTTGTGAAGCTGGCATGTCTTGGGAAATGAACTGCAGCAGTGCTGGACAGGGTGCAGAGGGTGGGGGGTGATGCCCAGCACCACCTGCCCCACGGGAGAGCTTTGAAGTGTTGGGGGTTGGGCTCCCATTTTTACTGTAGGAGGCATTTCCCCACCAGAAGTGCAAGTGGTTGCTGGGAAGGGAACCATTCAGTTCCTGCCCACACAAGTGCTTCAGGTGGCCTTCCTGACATCCTCCTCTGACTTGTTGTTTTCCAGTGGGCTTCACTGGCTCCAAGAGGATACAGGTAGGAAGACAGTTTTGGACCAGTTAGGAAACCTTAGAAGAAGAGATGGTTGCCTTAGATATTTATTCTAGATATTGCCAAGCTTGCTTAGAGCCATATACCTGCAGAAAAGTGAATGCCATTTATACTGAGAGCCGGAGAGTAAAGAGTGTGGTGGTACCTGAGGTTGGCTTGGCTACCTAACTGGCTACCTAGTTGGTTACTTACTTGGTTACCCAGTTGGTTACCTAGTGCCCCAAAGTGCAGTCAGTAGCTTGCTCCCAGTCTTGTCAGAGGAGCAGCTATAGGGTAGTCTGATGTCCATCTGCATGACTATGCAGTGACAGACACGGTCAATATTGATTTGCTCCTGGAACAGTGAAGTTTTCTTTTCCTTACCTTGCAGATTTTCAGTAAGATGATTCAGTGTTGCTTTTCAGGAATTTTCTTCTCCAATGCTGATTATTAAAAATATCCCTTGAAAAGTTCTCAGAATTCTTTCAAAGCATCACTGAGATTTCTGCAGAGTACTGAGAGCTTGTTGTCTGGTTCTGGATATAAACTGTGTTCTGTGCTTTGATAAATGAATGGATGTATTAAGTCCTCTGAACTGAAAACTGAAACTGCTTCCTACTGAACTGAAACACCTTTTTCCATGCATGAGGAAAACTCATTGCTGCAGAGAAACAGTATGAACATCACACTAAGTTTGTTTCCATCAATAGCCCAGCAGATCATGCATTTTAAAATGTTCATTCACAGTGTCCCTCCAGTTCTGCAGCAAAAAACCTGGGTGATGTGCTTAAAAAAAAAAAAAAAAAAAAAAAAAGAAGAAGAAAAAGCACCAAAAGTAGAGCCTCTGGTAACTTGCTACATGAGTGAGTGTGTCTTAACTTCAGCCTCTATAAACTGGACATTTCCTTCAAGAGAAAACTCCCCTTTATCTCAGCATCATTGATGTCTGGGAGAAGACTCTAGAAGTGTCCTGTGCACAGCACATGTCCCACCACAGGGACTCCAAGCTCTGGACAGCAGCCTCTTTGTAAACCTACCTTTGGTGGCCTGGAAACTCTTCCTAGTGTCTTGCACAAAGACAGAAAGATATAACCTGAATTTTAGCTCATTAGCTAAGAGGTTGATAGAGGAGAGTTGCCTTGTGCACTGACTAGAATGAAGATGTATTCACAGTTGTATAAGAAACTGTTCCAGTGAGTGATCCCTGATGCTCAGACCAGGGAAGTGCAAAGCAGCTTTGCTTCATACTGTGGCTGAGGAACTGTTACGACCCACCCCAGGAAAAAGGGGGCGGAGGGGGTAACCCAG
>NW_020885078.1:90747-152915 GCF_003945725.1 Corapipo altera | reverse complement strand
GCAGTTAAGAGCTCAGTGCTCAGCAGCCCTGCCACAAATCTGCTTCTACTCCACACCAGCTCACCTCCTTATCTCTCAGTATAGAAGTCTCGGGCCAATGCTGTTGTTCAGCTAGATTTGCCTCGGTGTCTATTTGCCATATTACACACCTCAGCCTCCCTCCAACACATTGAATTGAATATGTTATGCCCAGGATGTAGTAATGTCTTTATTTTTATTCCTATGTAGGGGGCACCAAGCAAATGCATCCACAGAATCTCAGCAAGGTCTCTGAATTCATCTTTCACAGTGTTTTTGTCAACCCTCACCTCCAATATATTACAATATATTAGTGTGCCTCACTGCTCTCCTCAGCAACTCCCTTGGCCTTACAGCTACCGTTGTCCACTCACAACTTCACACCCCTATATACTTTTACATCTCCAACCTGGCCATCCTTGACTTGGTAGGTACCTCCTCAGTTCTGCCCAAGATGTCAGAGAACCTGATCCTGGGCAAGAACAGCATCTCCTCCTTTGAGTTCTGTACAGCACAGCTCTATTCCTTTACTTTCTCAGGCTCTACAGAACTTATGCTATTAACAGTCACGTCTTATGACCTGTACCTGGTCATTTAGCAGCCCCTTCACTACGTAACCATGATGAGCAAGGGGACCTGCATCCCTTGAATGTTCAGAGCCTGAGGAATCGGTGCCATCAATTCCCTCAAGACCCCTTCTCCACCTGCCCCTCACACCTGCTGCCGGTGACTTGTTTTACTCCACTGTCATCCACACCCATCTCCAGCTAACTAACACTACTTAGGGAAGAAAATGAAAACCGTGAGCACTGTGTGTGCTCTGGGGACTCCCACTCTGAATCCTCTGACCTACAGCCTGTGCAACAAAGAGATCAAAATGCTGTTGTAGGAAATAGTGTAAGAGTCGGGTTTCGGGAAAGGGTGCCGAACAGCACCCTGCGAGGTGTAGTTCCTATGTACTCCCAGGCACATGAGCAGTAAGATACCCCATGGTAATTGGTCAAGAAAGTCACGTTACTTTGACATGCATATAAAAGGTGTTGTTTGAAATAAATAAAGGGATTTGCCTCAGCACCCCCCAAGAAGCTAGTTGGGTCCATGTAACTTATTCATGTATTATAATAATACACCATAAAATAGCACCATTTCACAAGGCAAAGTAAGACCCAGAGCCACACATCTGTGCTTTCTAGCCGTGTTCTGCATCATCCACACTTTGGGGTAGCTGTAACCCTTGTTGCCTTTAAGGGTGACATTGCTTTCACTGAAGTTCCTGTGACCACAACAATGGAAGATATTCAGGAGAAATACCCAGAGCATACCCAGAGCAGGGTGAGGTGAGTGAATCTTAGAAGTATTTGTTACTCTGAACCCTCTAAGAAGGTGAGCAGGAGCACAAACTCAATGGAGATGACTTTGCAGTTGCTTTGATCGAGGCTTTATAGTTCTGTTTATGAACTGAGATTAGAGCTTCTTAGCAAGCACAGATTGCTACTCGTCTGTAGTCATCTGATGACGTGAAAATGCTGGTGAGCTTTAAAATCAATTCCCCTATTTGGTCAGCAGAGAGGAGAAAACACTTTAAGGATGGAATTAATTTGAATTTTCCAGACTTCCTGCTGCTTCTGAAATTGTACCTTGGAGGTCTGTTTCTCCCTGTTGTAAAGGAGAATGGTCTCCTACAATTACCTCAGACCAACTGTTGATAAACTATCCAATATTTATGTTTTTAAAGTTTTGTAGTATAAAATCAGATCTTTACTAAAGAAATCATTTAACATCATGAGAATTTAATCAGCACAATTATGTGCTCAGTCTTAGGATAGTGGTCATGATTTTCCCTCATATTGGCTGAATTAGCCATTCCCTTGGAACTATTCCTGTTGAGCTGGAAGGAAAGGAATTAACAGTTATATAGCACTGTTTTTTTCATGATAACACATATTTAACAGATTTTTCTCATTAACGTGTATATGCATACCAGACTATTAAAAGAGAGCTGGTGAACAGAGATGTATATCAGACCTTTTAAGTAATTTATTGCTGCTAATTCTTCCACATTGGAGTAGCAATAATTCAACAGAAGGGCCAGTGTGTACCTCATTCTTTGTGGGGTTTTTCCTGCCATAGTGACTTTCTTCATAAGAGAAAAATTTCCTCAAAAATCACTCTGAACATTTACAAAACATTATTACTGAACAAGGCCTCAAATCAAGAATCCACTTTTCTATTTCACAAAATTAGGTTCTAGAATAACATAAACCATTTGTATCACTGTAATGTGGACCTGGGACCTTATGCTGTATCACTGTAATGTGGACCTGGGACCTTTGTACTAGGTGAGATCTGGTCAGGAAAAGAAGCCCTGCAAAGTTCCTGGACAGTGAGGTTATAACCAGAGAATGTCATGTTCAACCTGCCTAAAGAAGAGTAAGGGAGGATGATGAATGTGTAGTGTGGGTTCCCTCTGACATTTGTCCCTATAGCCTTCAATTTACTGCTTGTCCTTCTCTAGTTCTTCTTTCCTCCTCAGTCTCATGGGAGGTGAAATCCTCCTGCCTATTCTATGGTGTCATGTCTTTACAGGAAGAGTTTATTAGTCTGGGAATCACTACATTCAGGCTGTCTTGTCCTTAAGCTGCATCAGGGGAGGTTTAGGTTAGACATTAGAAAGAAATTCTTTACAGAGAGGGTAATCAGCCATTGGAATGGGCTGCCCAGGGAAGTGGTGGATTCTCCGTCCCTGGAGGTTTTTAAGATGAGGCTGGACGTGGCACTTAGTGCCATGGTCTAGCAACTGTGGTGGTAGTGGATCAAGGGTTGGACTTGATTATCTCAGAGGTCCTTTCCAACCCATCTGATTCTATGATTCTATGATTCTAAAGAATGGGTTCATCCTCATCTGCTGGAGTTGCTCTGCTCCTGGAAGAACAGCTTATTCTCTCCACAGTGACCTGAACTAGATCCACATGTACTGGCCTAGGTATCTATAGGATGCAGACAACAGGTAAAAGAGGTGTTTTCTGTGGAGGCGAATCACACACTGAGACACCTCCTTTGAGTGGTGCCTATGGGATATATCACAGGCCTGTTCAGTCAGTCAAGAAACTGTGTCATGTGTTGTGATTCTGTTGCCTATAAATAGGATCTGAATAGGTACAGTAAGTTTCATTTACCTAACAAAGGCAATTTTTGCTAGTTTAGACATGTTTGACATCTGGGAAAATTACCTACTAACCTAGCTTTGGTAGGTAAGGCACTGGACTGATATGAGATGTTTACCATTCTGCAATGGCAATAAAATGGCAAAAAAACCCACAAAACCTCCTAAAGTTAGATGAGTTTTGTCTCCTTAATATTCTAGTCTCAAGATAGTTCTTTGGCCTTATGAACTTTCCTATTGTCTAAAAATAAGCATTATTCTTAAGATCCTCACACACCACAATTTTAAATTACTCTAAAATTGCTAAGGGAGTTATTTTGCAAATGATTAAAAGTAGCTACATAAAGGGAGATGCTAGTTTTTTTCCCCAAGAGGGACATTACGTGAATCATAATGTAGTCTAGATTGTTTACTGAGAAGACGGAAACACAAGAACAAGTGTGGCAGTTTGAGCCACATTAGACTCCCCCCACCCCTTCCCACAATTTATCCCAGCACCGGAGAGAAACTTTCAGACCAGAGGCTTCTATAGGGGGAAGGGGAAGTATATACATTTATTTTACACAAATAAATACTATACAAACTAAAGGCAACTATATATATATATATTACATTTCTATCAGTTCTTTTAAGCCCCTCCCTTTAACTTTAGTCCAGGAAGAAGCCTTTTCAGGTTGGGAAGTAACCAGTCTTTCCCTCGTAGGAGTGTTCGGGGCCCAAACGCTCCCCCCTCACCAAGCTCCAGCTGTTTGTGGAAGTTTTTCCTCCTCACGAAGTCCAAGAAGATAGCTTTGAGTCCTTTCTCCTTGGTCTGCTGTGTGATCTCTCTTTCTCAGTCTCATACCTTGGTTTGTAGGCTGCTGCAGTGTAGTTCAGTTTATCAAGCATCCTGGAATTTCATTCCTCCTCCAGGTTTTCGGCTGTCCTGCATTGAGATCATGGCAGAGATATCCTCTGGGCCTCTCTCCGATCCGTCTCTAATTTCGCCAGGGATTCCTTTCCCTGGCTCCAAGCTGTTTCGTCAGCAGCCCATCCATTTGGCTCTGCTTCAATGCTGAGACTTAAAATCTACCCCCCACCAGCCTCAACGAAGTGGTGGGGGGGAAAAGCCCCCTAGCCTTGGCCATGGGCAGCTTGGTCCAGTTATACACTGTCCCAAGTGTCCTGCAGCTGCAGGGGGGGGAAGAGGGCCTGGCCTCCTCCCTCTTACCTCTTCCTTCACAGCACACACTCACTTCAATGCTGTCTCTAACTCTGGCCTAGGCAGAGCTGGAGGGACCGCAGGGCTCCCACCCCCACCCAGAGGGGGGAAGAAGGAACCCAGCCACCCCCTGGCCTTCTCCACCTACACTCAGCAGACACCAACAGAAAAAACTGCCAACAGCTTCTGGTGCTGTGTATATATGATTTTTTAGCAGCAGCGAACAAGACGAGTGGTGATTGGCTCTCCAGGGAACACTGCCCTGGCACCCATCACCTCTGAGCCCCCGACTGTCAGGGGGGGCCAATCAAACTATGACACAAGGGACGTATAAAAGATGAAGAGTGAAACTCTCATACAATTTTATGAAATTTTTTGAGTATGACAGTGAAAGTCTGATAATGTTCTACACCAGCTATACTCACCCACCAAGGAATGGTTAATGAATTAGCATGGTAAGTTCTTTCAAGACCAAAAATAAATGAGAGAAAATATTTATGTTTTTCTTGAAAAATAGGTATGAATGAGAAATGTCAATTTACATTTCTACATCTACAATATAGTTCTGCCTTTTCATAGTTTCCTTCTTTATGGAACATTCTGTATTCAAACATAAAACCATCTTTCATTTTCAATTGTCCTATCCAAAGAAAAATGTATTTAATTTAATTTTCCCACTTCTCTCATACAGCTTATGAGAAAGAAAAAAAAGAGCAAAAAGACAATAGAAACCATTTTCAATTAATGCATTTTCTTTCTTCTTATAAAAAACAGTAGTAAAAAAAACTTTAATGGCAGTAGAAATTAAAATTTAAAACAAAGAATAATTATTTTTATGCTAATAAATATAGTGGGGGAAAAAAGCCACAAACCAATTTCGTAGTAAAGATCAGCTTATCCTCACTGTGTGGGTTAAATCAGGATGTCTTGCAAATACATTGTCAGTGGAGATTTCCATCTCTCTGTTCTTCCTCCTCAGCCTCATAGCTCAGAATAGCCTTTGATCTCATTGTAAAGTTCAGAATGTTATCTGAAAACCTTTACTGAGCACTGGAAGATTTAGCACAAAGAAAGATGGGATGTTGTTTTGGGCTAAAAGTAAAGTGGAAGTGAGGGAAAGCTAAACAATAGTATAGCTTTAGTTGCTCCAACAGATATAAACATGTTTATTTCTGTAACTTATGACTGTGGGTGTGTTGATGCACCTCTGGTGTAAGCAGGAGTGAGATGAAAGGGAGAATGTGGATTCTGCCTCCAGATGCATAAACACATTTGTGTTTCTGTGTGACTGCGTGTGTGTACATGTAACTGCACACCTCGATCTGTGAGTGACTGATGTGAGTGGTTTAAGTAGGGAAGGGTATTTAGGTGTGTCCTTCTGAAAACAGTTTATGTGTCAGGTTGCTAGATGAGTATCTAGACTTTCAAATGGAAAAATCTGGTATCTCCTCAAGTCTGTTCAGGTAGCTTATTAGGGCTATCAGAACTACAATCAGTCCATCTTATTTTATCACTCCTCTGTCTATTTCTAAAGATAATCATCTGCAGCTTCGTCCTTGTGGATTAAACTGGTGGATTTATTTTTTATTCAGATGGAGAATAAGGAAGACCTGAATTTGGGAAACATCACAAGAGTAACTCACTTCCTGCTGCTGAGTTTCACTCATCTTGCCCAACTTCACCTCTTACTCTTCGTGGTAGTTCTCTTGGTCTTCAGAGTCACTATGACAGGAAACATTCTCACTGTCCTCATTGCAACTGTGGACCCTGCTCTTCATACACCCATGTACTATTTTCTTAAGAATTTGTCTCTGATTGAGATCTGCTACAGCTTAGGTATTGTGCCAAAAATGCTGATAACTTTGTTGTCAGAAAGGAAGACCTATTCCTTCACAGCTAGCAATTTGTCACCCCCTACACTGTGCTGTCATCATGTCCAAAAAGACGTGTGGGCAAATGTCAGCAGTAGCTTGGCTTTCTGGGTTCCCTGTAATGGTTGGGATCATAGCTTGGCTGTTCAGCATGTCTTTCTGTGGGGTGAAGTCACATCCCCACAATTGAAGCTTGAGGGGTTTGAAATATTACAAAGTGTTAGGCCGTTTTCCATGAGAGCAGTGGAGCTAATTAGATAGTTCCCATGGACACAGGCTTGAGTTATAAAGAGTACAAGGTTAAAGCTGTTTGGCTGAGTACAGGTGCTGCATTCCTGGGTGTTTTTGTAAGAATATGTTTATGTTATATGTGTGGGAAAATAGAAGTTAGAGAACTCAATAAAAAAGATGCCTGCTGCGCTGAGCAGGCAGACATCTCTCTGTCTCATCCTAGTGTGTCTCATCATCCTAGTGTGTGTGTTGTGTGTCTTTCTTCCCCCACAGACCAAGGCCTCCGACAGGTACCCTACAACATCTTTCTGCAAGTCAAATGAAGTCAACCATTTCTTCTGTGACATCTCACCTGTACTGAAATTGGTGTGCTCAGATACCTACATTTTTGAGCTTCTGGTGTTCATTGCCACTGTGCTGATCATGGTGCTGCCATTCATCCTAATCACCATCTCCTACATCTGCATCATCTATACCATTATGCAGATGCCCTTGGCTGAAAGCAGGCAAAGGGTGTTCTCTGCATGTGCTGCTCATCTCATGGTTGTTACTCTCTTCTACTGCACAACCTGCTTAATTCATTTACATCCCAAGTCAAGCCTCTCACCAAACAACAAACGGTTTGTGTCTCTTTCCTACACAGTCATTACATTGATGCTCAATCCCATCATCTACAGCCTCAGAAACAGTGACATAACAGAAGCACTACAGAGAACTTTTGGCAGAAAAATGTTATCAGAAAGACTCACAGCACTATCATTATAATTTTTCTAATAGAAATTTCAGAAGTTTCAGACAATTTGTAAAGGTAAACACAATTAATATTGTCTTAAATTAAATGACAGCTGAATACCTCAAATCTTGCAAAAGTCTGTCTGCCTGCAGAAGTCTACTATGTTTTTATTTATTTTATTTATTCATCCCTTTATAAATTTTCAGATTTTCCAGGTTTTAACAAACAAACAAAAAAATTCCACTATTATTTCCTTTGTAATATTTTCGCCAATGTAAAATAAAAAGGAAGGAAAGAAAAAAAATCTTATACATCCTGTTTTGGGATTCTTATCTTCTTTTCTTTCCCATCATTTAAAGACGTTAACTGGGATAAGACACGTCCACTAGATCAACTCCTACTGAATTTTAACTGCCTAAAATTTGACCTTCAAGTCTAAGTCAATCAAAGGATGATCCCTTTATGGATAATGGGAAGAATAAGTCACTTCTGGGGGGCAGTCCTGCTCTAAGTTACCTGTCAAAGAGACACAGAGCAATCATTCTTGAGGAGTATCTATTCCTTGGCATTAGCTTAAGAAAGAAGAATAACACAACCATCCAAGGTGTTCATTTCTGGTTACGATATCCACCCTGAGTGACTGGGTCACATTTAAATATCTAACAGATGAAATTCATTAAGTCATATATTTTTGTTTTCTTATTTCTTTGTCAATGGGAAAACAATGAGAAATGCAGTTCCATACTAAAGAACATGCAGACTAATTTTAAGGTAAAAAGATGTAATACAATACGCATATGTATATAAGGAGGGACTATATGTATATATAGAGAGGAACTATATATGAATACAGATTCATACACGTATTTATTTTTACATACTGGTGTATATCTTGGTATATATACATATATGAAAACGTATTATAAATTATGTTTGGCTAGATACATTTTCCTGAAAGCATCCAGCCTAGAGATCTCTTGGGCACCACAATACAAGAAAGATCTAAATCTATTAGAGAGCATCCAATGGAAGGCTATGAAGATGGTGAAGGGTCCAGAGAGGAAGCCAAATGTGGAGAGGCTGAGGGCACTTGCTTTGTTCAACTGGAGGAGACTGAGGTCAGACCTCACCAGGGTCTGCAGCTTCCTTACAACGGGCAGCTGTGCTCTCTGTGACCAGTTACAGGACCCGAGGGAATGCCTGGAGCTGTGTCAGGGGAGGGTTAGGTTGGATATTAGGAAGTGGCTTCCCTGGGCAGTGGTCATGGTCCCAAGGCTGCCAGAGCTCAAGGAGCTTCTGGACAACACTCTTGGGCACAGAGTGGGATTGTTGGATTGTCCTGTGCAGGGCCAGGAGTTGGATCCTTGTGGCTCCCTTCCAGCTCAGGGTATTCTGTGATTTTATGACCATTGACCGGTCCAAATGCCAAGTGCTGCAGCTGTCCTGTATCCACACCCCTCAGAGCAACCACTCTCTCCAGAAAACTATACAAATCTCTAATATATAGCTCTTGGACAGGTTTTATTTCTTTGCATATTTTTACAGTATAAATTGCAAGATATCCCATGAGAGCAGTGCGGTATTCAGTGAGATTATTTGTGGTATTCAGTAATGGTAGTATTTTAATATTGTGATATGAAAAGTTCGTTCACGAAGCCTAGCCATGATGAAGTGCAAACATTACTATAGACATGGGAAGATGTGTTGTAGAGGAGGAGCCATGGGGTGATAGACTGTGATATTTTGTGTTATAGTGTGTGATAAAGCTCCTCTGATCACCTGCAAAGCAGCTGAAAGAGACAGTGGCAGGAAGGGAGCCCAAATATCCTGCTGGGCTGGACCTGGGCCCATCATAGGGGCCATCAAACCAATAAAGCCCAGAGGAGCACAGATAAAAACCATGTTAGTGGGAACCAAAATCAAGGACACCTGAGGAAGGAGTGCTATGTCCCAGCAAAGCCATCAGCCCCAGTGTCCAGGCATGACATCCATCAACTTCCCGGATCACCTTTGGGACTTAAGGGGTGCTGCTACCTAGGGCTGGGATACATTATGATGCAGAGGAAAAGCAGTTTGAGATCATACAGGACTTCTTAAGGCATACTTAGGGGAGGAAAAAAAAGGTAGAAAAATGGTGGGGTCTAGGTGATTTGGGGGGGAACAATGTTGGAAAAATAGAGGGGGAAGGGGATAAAAACTAGCTCGTCATGTAAATAGTTGACTTTTCTGGCCAAGTCCTGCCCTGATCAGCACAGTCTATCCTATCTTCTTCAAAAAGTCCTTACTGACTCTCTACTGCGCGAGAGCTCCCTACTCAGTAGGCACATGTGTTTATGAGGATGCGAGTGTGGCACCCAGAGCCAGACCATGGCTCAGAAGGTCTGTGTGTCCCTGGGGTAGTGTTCAGAGTGAGTGCAGGTGTGCACTGGAAAATCAACCAGATGAGCTGGTGAGCAGATTAGGTGGTCTGGGAGGGAGGGAGTGAGAGGGTCTTTAAGGGCAGTTCGTGGTATGAGAGCACAGGGGGATTAGCTATGGGCTGAGTGTGAGAGAGGGTCTCTAGGGGTGAGAGCAGAGCAATGTAGTTATTGGGACCTGGTCAGTCCTGGCCAGAGACTGGAACCCAGGGGTCAGCTGCTGGGCAGACAGTGTCTGAGCCCAGCTACTGAAGGGATCCACCTCGTACATTGTTGTATATCTCTTTATTCTCACCAGTGCACTTCTGTTCTGTCCAGCTGGAGAGGGGAGCAAGATGAGGCCATTGATGCTGCCTGTGTTTGTGTGAATGTTCTGAGTGTCTGTCTGGGATCTGTCTGCCCAACCATGACTGTATGTATAGATATATGTACCCATGTAGTCTACATGGGTTTATTGGTGTGTGTGCCTGCTAGGAATATATCTCGAGCCTCTCTACTGGGTAGCCCTGGGGACACGGATCCCTGGCAGTCTTACCTCTCTCAGATTGGTGGATCTGGGATGATGTATTTTCCTCCAAAATTTGAAGTGTAAAAACCTGATATCGGTAATTTTAAATCCTAATATCTATTATGTGATTCTAACAGGGCTGCCACAACAGAGAAGAATCTCTACTCCTATTGGCTAAATCTCCTTGCAAGAACAAATGTACATACTCCCTGTCACCTCCTAGCCTCTGTAATTTACCAATTGCAGGAGCCCACGGTGCTGCTTTTTTGTCTTTCAAGGCACTGAAGTCTGGGGATGGATTTCTGTCTGATGTATTTGGATGTACCACTGGATGTACCACTCAAGCAGAAATTTCCTACAGGCATGTATTTTTCCTTCTGAACTATACAGTCTGAGTGAAGACTCATTATGTCCCATCCTTAGACACTGAACAGAGTTGCTCTTTTTAAATACCTTTTGGTATTCGTGTTCTTATTTTGCCAGACCAAAAACCTACTGCAGCTGCATGTCTTACCAAGGCCTGAACAAGTCAGACTTTCAAAGATCAGTGCTATACCACCAGGTCCAACAGATTATATCCTCTCAACATTACATACCAGCCTTCTCTGATGTGTTCTGCACAAAGAGTAAATGTTCATTCTCAAGGGTGTGAATTTCCATTGGGATGGGAGGGGGCAGACCACGTTAACACGCATCCAGCACAGGTCCAATAGTTGTCACAGCAGTTTTCAGGTTTCATCAGGGGACGTCCAGGGTGAGCTCTAGTAGACTTTGTTTTCTCAGATATCTCCTCATCAGTGCTAGGGTGTCCAGAAATTTATTTTCCTTAAGTTTCCTTGATTTCCTTTTATCTGTTTCCCTTCACCCAACCCCAGCCCTCTTTAATGCTGAATACCTGCTGACCAAGTATCCTCCCAAACTGCATCAGCTTTCAACTCCAGGTATTTTTACAGAAAGCACAGAGTAATAGACCCATCTATATTGATAGAGATTTAAGAACTGGATTATTCCTCAGGCAGGCAGGTTGGCTTTTAACATTTTTTCTGCTTCCCCAGTCTTTGAAAGAGCAGTTAAACACAGATGTGTCCTTTTGTTCCTGGCTAGGAGCTGATGCTGCTTGTTCTTCTTTGTATTACAAAAACATAGCCTGAGGATGTAAGAAGGAAATGTGCCAGAGAGTTGCCTGTGAATACATCATTTCCACGTGTGTAAATCCATTGGGGTCCCTGATTGATTATTTGAAGGGACCACCCTGCCTATCCCCATCCAAATTGAAGACTCTTCAGTATTTTCTCAGTAACTTTTTACTCAGCTCTCTTGTAGAACAGGGTTTCTGCTGTGTAGGATGAAAGTAAAGCAACAACTTACCTTTCCTTGCTTTCTGCACCTGGAGTGTTGGCTTATTTGCTCCTTATTTTGCTCTTTACTCACCCTCTTTGCAAGTTAAGTAAAACCTGATATACATCAGATAATCACACCTGTAGGTATTTCCTTCCTACTTTTTCCTACTACTATCACAGCCTACAGCATTCATATAAATTAGAAGTTTTATTTGAAATTCTGTTTTTAAGAAACTTCTACAACTTGTCAGTAGGAAAACAAAAAGCAAATAGAAGCTCATGTTACAATTGCGTAAAACCTGAAAGCATTTATATAAATATGTTATATATTTATACAGAACTGTTTATTTACATATAGATATTTAACACCACAACCAACAAGGGCTGGTACAGTGTCAGTGAAAATGTTGGGGAGGGGGATTAGCAAGGGAGTGATCACAGAGCTGCCTGTCTGGTAAAGATACAAGAAATGAGGAAAATCCAAAGTGCTCTTCCATGGGATACACTGGGAGATGGGTGACAATGTGTCAACACCCCCTCCCCATCAGCACTTTGTAAAGGAGCCCTAATGGCCCCAGAGATTCCCCTGGCACAGGGTCTGCAGTGGGCACAGGGATCTCCTTCCCCATGGTGCCTGGTACATGTGACATTGGCCTTTAAACCACCTGACTGCAAAGGGTCGGGAAACCCTGGGGTTCCAGACTCATGCAGGTATAGAGGGGCCTTAGGAGCCAACTGTTACAACCTCATACTCAAGTCAGGATCAACCCTCAGTGCAGACTGGGTTGCTCAGGCCTTAGCCCAGGCCCATCTTGCAAGCCCTGAAATATGAACTTCCACAGACCACTGTCAATGCACAGTTCTGGTCAGAGCCATTTTTACTTTTCCTGAAAATCACTTAGAACCTCTGCTTTCTCGATCTGTGATCATTGCCTCATCCTCCTGTAGGTACCTCTCTGAAGAGCCTGTGTTTGCCTTCTCAGTAGCCTCTCCATTGGTACTGGAGTGTGTCATAAGGTACACTAAGCCTGCTGGTCTCCAAGAAACTCCCCCATTCCCCATGTCTCACCAAATACACTGTGTTCTTCCAGCACCTCAGCTATCTTGGTCACCTCCATAGACTCATCCAAGCTTATGAACACCTTTCTCATACTGGAGGACCCCAAACTGGAGGGGCTATTGCAGAGCCCATCTCATCAGTGCTGCCTGAAAGGGAACAAACACTTCCCTCCACAGACTTTGCTTCTCACGGTGCAGCTCAGGACACTGTCAAGTTTCAAGCCCAAGAATCTCCAGCAGAAGTTCTGAGCAGAAATCAACTTTACTGATATCAGTGTTGTTGTCAAGGAGGGAAAACAAGGAGAAACTTCTCCCTGAGCAGCAAAGGAGTTCACAAACCTCTCTGGGTCCCACTCCACACTTATTGCAGGTCGTGACTGCAGTGCTGAACTAAGCTCTCCAGTCTCATGTAGCAGCAGTTAAGGTTGGTAAAAGGCAAACTCAGACATAGCTCCAGTCTCAAAATGTTGAGTAAATCCTCTTGCAGGCAGTTTCTGATCTCTGTCTGATCAGCCACATTCCTAGAGGACAATCAGCACAAATGCTCAGGCATGTCACCCTTCAAATAATGTCACCCTTGTCAATAGCTTTGCCAGTGCAGATTCATTTTGTATCCAAAGAGCCCTCCAAAAGAGGCAGAAATTAGGTCTCAGCATCTCTGTTCTGGGATTCATGCACAGAAGGCCACATCCATACATGGGAAAACCCACTATGCAATGTGATTGCTTTAAAACTGCTCTGAGGAAAAAAGGGGAAAAAAGAAAGCCAAAGAGTCCCATTAATCCTTTGAAGAACTGCATCCATAGATGAATTTTTGTTATTTATATGTTATTATTAAAACTGTAATATGTATCATTCTATCCAAGTACTGTTGTGACTTTCCTTTTATGATGAAGTATTTTCTCCTTTTTTCCCTCTTGTGGTTTTTGGTTTGTTTTGAGGTTTGACCATTTGGGGTTATTTTGTATTTGGAAACACATCTGTCTCTCTGTATTTGAGTTTACATTGGATTCAATATGTTGTGGTCATCATGCAGTATTGCCTTGACTTTTATTCCTACCAATGTCAACCTAGAGCCTTTAAAATCTCATTTGAGCCAGGACAGCAAGGCAGGCTGAGCCAACCACGTTGCAATGACATAACGCCACCATTCCTCTGACAGAAATGTTAGAGAAAGGAAAGAATTCTCTCCAGATGTTCATGTTTCTACAGTGCACATCAGAGAGGATGGGTGCCAGGTTGAGCTTTGCATTTAACAATAATATCCTTCCCTTTTCCAGTCATACACAGAGCTGAGGTCACCTCAGTGCAGCTCTGAAGGTGTTAGTTACGGACAGTGGCTGGGAGAGGCAGTCACCTCTCACTGTGAGCCAGTCACACTCTGGCTCTGAGAAAATGTTCCTCGTGGTCTCCTTAGAGGCACAGCCCAACTCTGCAGTGCTCTTGGAGAAACTCCATGGTGTCCTGAGCTCCAGGGGCCAGATCTAGAGCCCTGAATCACCTTAGGTCAGCATCTCTCCAGAGCTGCTCAATGGAACCCCTGAAGGACTCCAAGCCTTACAATGGGTGGGTGCCTTTCCCACCACACTTGAGAGGTGACACTTCCAGAAGTGGATGGGCAGAATAAAGCAATAAGGTTGTCAAAGAGGCCTGGAAAACAATGAACTTTGCAGGCATCTCAGAACAAGCAAAGGTCAGATTCCTCACCTTCCTCTCTGAAAGAAGCTAAATTTCATTGCATTGAAATGAAAGGTTTGTGTTTCATTCATAGTCAAAGGAATCATCATGAAAACTCTTATATTCTCTTATCATTTAAAGTGAATATAGGTTTTAAGAAGCCTGTGTAGTTTGCAACACTGTCCCCATTTTCTAGGTGGGGAGGACAATGTGAGAAACCACAAGAAAAAAAATGAGAAAAACCATATACTAACCCTTTTGAAAGCTTTTATCGGAATTCCTCTTTTTCCACTTGAGTATTCTTCCTATTTGTACCCTCCTCTATTACAGAGTCCACAGTAGGTATTGCAAAAACTTAATGGGCTTTATTTCTTTGTTCCACCCATATTTTTTATATCATCATCTCTATTACACAAAGTAAACACTTCTCACTTCATGTCACCTGGCAAGTTTGAACTTGTCAGGGATCAAAAATTAGAGACTTCTCGATTGGTGAACCTGGTACAGTAATGGACAAGTTATTTAGCTATATTACAAACTGGTTATTTCCATTAATTCCTCCTTTACCTTTTTATACCCCATTAGTTGAGTTCAGCCTTGAACCAGAGCTGTCCATCTTCCTATTCAGGCCTCATTCATCTCTGTGGATGTATTTAATTAAACAGCAACCAAAATCTTCGTGGATTGCCTGGAACCTTACACTGGATTTTATCTGTCAGGAAAAAAAGTGTATTTGGAAAGGAAAATACTCTCCACGAGCCAAGTCAGATTGCCCGTTCTGAAGAGACACAAGGTACTCATGTGGGATTTCATCTCCTTTTCGTTTGCTGATTGAAACACTATCTTTTACTGCACAGATTAAAGGGTGCTGATGAACAAGCAAACACTAAAGGAAATTGAACCTGTTACTTCCTCAGTAACTTCTCATCTAAATTTTACTTCAGTGGCCAGAAGTAATGCAGATAATATCTTTTTCTCAAGGCAGACCTTACCATAAACTTTTGACTTCACCCGTACTACAAAACCCCAGCCAAACACAAGTGAACAAGACGTTTAGTTGGAGGAAACTGAAAAGTTGCCTCTTCTGCAACCCTGTTCCTCTCTGCTCTTGGACACTTACCCTGGTATGAAGGCATCTCTTTCAGACTATGAAAAGGAAGCTGGAATAATGTGGAAATAGAATATTCAGTCTGAAATAAGATCTTTACAAGTAATTTTCCCATTCATCTTATAATTTAATTTCTGTACTGCTTTGTTTCCCATTATTAGTCAAAAAAAACCAAGAAGCTGCTTATATACGTCACATTAAAATGATTTATTTTTCCTAAACTGTGTTCTTTCAATGTCTGTGTTTTAGCTGTGCATATACATGTATTTTGCACTTTGGCAACTGAATTTTACATCTTAAAATAGACTGGATCAGGCCAGAGCCTTCAAACCCACATCAATCATGTTTAAACTCTATTACTGAAAATCCATATATACTCTTATGTTATGAACATTTGTGTGAATTATTATTGAAAGCAGAAAGAATAAGAATGGTCATGGGTGGAATAACAGTATAACAAGAACGTTTTAGAAAGAAAATATTTACACATTGAAAAAGCAGAACAAATTTTGAAAGTACAACAAGTTTCTCAAACTTTGTTGAAGAAATAAATAACCTTTACTGTTCAAGTACCCCTGAGGATTTTGTAGTTCTTGTGATTGATTTAATATCAAAAGACCATTGGGTCTGTGATAAACTGTCAGAGGGCCCTGGGAGGAGGACAAGGAGCATAGGGAGCTCCTTGGGTTCAAGTGAGTTACGGACCAAAGGGTGGAGTCATCTCTTGAGGTAGAGCTGTTGAAAGATTTGTTACCAGAGACATTTCTGGACATGTACTCCAGAATTCCAGATGTTGGGATGATGAATCACACTCCCTTTATACTGTAGTTTTCTTTGTCCTGGTCTGGTGCTCGTGCCGAATTGTTAGAAGAAATTGCACACTGTGCCATTATATGGTTTCTGAACTGAGGAGATGCTTTTTTTACCCATTACCCTACTGATCCTGTTTTTTTCTTTCCATTCCCAGCTCTGGAGTTTGAATGCCTCAGCTGACTTAGGAAGGGATTTAGTCATCTAATGTGGGTTTCTAACATGATATGTGGCTCTGGAAGTTATTTCCCACAACTTTCAGCTGTTATTCAGAGGGCTTTGCTATCTTCCAAACTTATCTGCATGGCTGGAGCATCCCAGGTGGTAAAAGGTACTTAGGGTGATACAACTGAATTTCTCAACCTTTATCACAAACTGAAGTTCATCCCTTACCTTGCAATATTTGACGTCTACCTATGCAAGTAACACATCTGTGTCCAGGCTTCATTTTTGTTGCAGTGTTCAGACATCCCCTTAGCCTTGGTGCTCTATCCTGACTTGGGTAGTCCTTGCCTTGTCTGTAGTCTAATCTAGCTCTGGAACTCTACAGAGACTACTTAAAGTTTCAAAGCTTGCTTGCTATCTTCAGAAAGAGTCTGAGACCTTGCTTTGGCCTGTGATTACTAGCAAATCACGTTTCAGACTCAATATGCCCTTAAAAAAGTTTACAACCCTTATTTACAAGCTGAACAAGACCCACAAGACTCCATATGGTCCTTTGGTCTACATCCAGAAGCTAACCCTGACTTCCAAGAACAATTCTCTGGGCATGGATGACCATGACTTCACACTGATGACATGTGAGAGAAGTTGTCTTCCCTAATAGAAATGCTGTGATTGTAAAACCTGTACGTCTGCAAGCTGGAGTCCTTGAATAAGGCATGGGGAGTATGAGGGAGCAGTGAAGAGGGCCCAGTCCAAGATACAATGCAGTAATGCACTATGGTGAGTATTAAGCTCTTTCAAATCGCTAAGTACCAATGGGATTTGTTCCACTATAGGATTTCTGTAACATGTAGAAAGGCTGGAAGGCTTGCTCCAAACTGTGTGAAAATCACTTCTAGCTGAGTAATTTTTTCTGCAAGGTATGGAGAAGCAGGAATCAGTTCTCCTCCGTTTGACTCCTTCCCTTCCTCTGTCCATTTGAATGGAAACCATCTTAAAGTCCCAAAGTTTCTGAAAACTTGCTAGTGGGACTTCTTAAAGAAAATGAGCCTACGTCAGATAACTTTTGTTGCCAGCTGAGGGAGAGAAGCACATCTGGAAGCTTAGTCATACCACAGTAGGTCTGGGTGGATGGTACAAGTTTGAACAAAAGTAGCTTAAGAATACAGAACTTGTACTGTATGTCAGTCTTTGGGGTGTAGTCACTCAAGATCTGGAGCATGTGTCCCTCCTGGAGTTCAGCTGGTTCAGTCAAGAAGTTTAGATGGCTGAGTCCAAGGCCAGCTCCTTTGCCAATATGAGCTGTTGAGAAGAAAGCAAGAAACAAGGGCCTGTCCCTGCTGTTACCCAACTTGCTGGGTGACCACGGACTGTGCCTGATCCCGGTCCCTCTTTCTGGAACCAGTTCTGACCCTGAATTACCCTCCAGCATCCCAGCTCTGTGTTCGTGAAGTCACTGCTCCCGCCCACCCAACTGGTGCATTTGGCTCCCAGCTCCCCTTCCCTGGAGCAGCAGCTGGTCTTTGCTGCTCCCTGAAAGGGCCTCCACACTCAAATCTTCTGGGCCTGTCCAGCCTCAAGAAACCAGTGGAAACATAGTGCCCCAAATAGCTCCATGGATTTGTACCTAGAACCACAGTCTCTGCACACCTCAGTTCCTACCCTTTCTGAGCTTGCACTTTAAAAGAGGTCCAGACTCAAGGGGGTTGACATCCTCCAGAGATGCTCAGAGGAGAGATACTGGAGGTTCAGTACCTGAAAACCACTCACTGGCACAAAGTCATGAGTCTGTGAGAATCTTCAACTGTGCATCCAGCTGGACAGAAGTTTTGGGAAGGTGAAGCTGGGTTAAGAGGTCAGCAGCTCAGTGGTTGTGGCCATTTTTGACCAAGTGTGCCACTTACTCATCCCCTGTGCTGAGGAAAGGATGATCCAAGAGGCAAGAAGATGTTCCCTGGCTGCTCAGATGCAGCATGTAACATCTACACATGGGACTCCTTTGCCTACCCATAAGCATCAGAACTATTGGAGACAACACAGAGTGTTCCACCAATTCCTGAAGGTCAAGTCATGGGTCTCATCTGCCAGCAGCACACAAATGTGTGTTCACTCTCTTCCTCAGAGAACCTTCTGTCCATGGTTGTACTGATATCAGACATACTGTGACAGAACTTGAACAAAGGCAGAACCTGGACAAAGGCATCTTGAACTGCCTGTGCTGGTCACGGCTGTCACACTGTCAGCACAGCCCTTGGAGTGGTCTGATCTGAGAATCACACCAGTCCTGAGAGGTAGATTGAGGGAAGCTGCCCAGGTCTGCTGGACAAGCAAGAGCTCAGTGCTCTGCACACTCCCAGTGAGTGAAGGGCAGCCAGGATGTGCTCTGGGAGCAACATATCTGATGTCAAATGCAACTTGGCCCCTTGAGTGTCTAGACACCATCAGTGAGGTGGGTTGTCTCAGCCAGGGGCTGGTGCCAGGGAGGGACAAGTGTGGGTTGGCTGGGAGGAAGGAGGAGATGCACCATCCCAACTCAGCCGGTGAGAAGAAACACCCAGGTCAAATGTAGTATATTTGGTATATATATGGAGCTTGTCTGGCAACTCTTCCCACTCCTCAGCTGGCCAGCAGGCCAGTTTTGCTTCTTTGCAATCCACTGCCTGATTAACAGCCTGGCACTAATCAGTGAATGGACCTCCAAATCTGTAGCCAGCGCTGCAGTCCTGGCAGGGGACAGGTTCCTGGGGGTCGAGTGCCATCTCCCTGGGTGGCACAGAAGAGACTAGTCTGATTGCAGGGGCCCTTGGAAGCCGCTGCCCATTGTGTCAGATGTGAGGACAGAGTGGAAAGGCCTGGCGGGGAAGATTTGGAAGACTCGGTCCTGCCGAGGGCTCTGCGGTCCAGTCCGTGGCCGTGCTCGGATCAGTCTGATGCGGGAGGACGCTCAGCCTGTGCGATGCCGCGACCCGCAGCACAGCGGGAAGGGGGATCCAGGGACCCGGTCAGATCCCCTCGACCGGGTATGGCCCCTCACCCTTCCCCATCCCACAACCTCCCAGGCTCCCCGATATCCAGGATCCCCACAGCCCGCACGGAACTCAGCGCCAGCTGCTCGGAGGAGGTTTGCAGTGCTCTGTCTCCGCCCCCGGCCCTGCCTCTCCGTCGGCCCGTCCGTCCGTCCGGCTGCCCCCGCCTCTCTCCATCACAGTCACCCCTCAGCTGACGTAGCGCTGCATCTCCCTGTCTGCCCGGACACCTCTCGCTCTGTCTTTCCATCTCTCTCTCCCTTCCTCTTCCATCTCTCCCTCCGTCAGTCGCTCCCTGCTGGCTCTGGCCTTGGTTCTGGTGAGTGTCTGCTTGATTGTGTTTCACTTCATTATTCTGATCCTGTTCTCTGTGCATTGTCCCTGTTTACTGGGGAGCTGGTGCCTCGTCAGTCCATCCCCCTGACCATCCCTCACCCCTGTTCCCCCCAGGACTTATACCGTATTTGCTCAGGCTGTCCACCCTTACAGCATGATGGCAGGGTAGGGATGTTTCTGGTGCTTCCACCCTGACATCCGAGAGCAGAAACTGGGGAAATTGAGGCAAATGTGTCTGAACCAGAGACATTTGGAAGGGTTTGGGATGGAGGGCATTCCCTTTCACCTTCTGGCATTGGCCTGAAGACAGCCAGACATCACACCTTCCCCCCTCTGCCTTTCAGGGAATTGCTCTGCAATCATGGAATACCTGAACCTGACCTCATTTCTCTCTCCATCATATTCCCATTATTATCTGGACTTTCAACCTGCCCTCACAAACTACTCCATGAACATATCCTCAAAATAGCTATTCCTAGTGCAGCTGCATTCACACAAAACTGTTTGTGATGGGTACCTGCCCATCCATCCATTTCAACAAAAATTCTTATGTCTCTCTGATTGTCCACCCATACATCCATCTGTCCTAAAATTAGCCTTGACTGCCAGTCCCTTCCATCCATGCCCCCATCCATCCACCTATCCAGTCTTTCTTTCACACCTTCTCCCCTTGCTATCTCTCATTTCTCTGGCGAATGACATGAGCTAGCAATGTGTGCTGGCAGTTCAGAAAGCCAACTGCATCCTGGGCTACATCAAAAGAGATGTGGCCATCAGGTCGAGGGAGGGGATTGTCCCCTTCTGCTCTCCCCTCATAAGACCCCACCTGGAGCACTGTGTACAGGTCTGGGGTCCTCAGCACAAGAAGTCATGGACCTCTTGAAGAGGGTCCAGAGGAG
Source organism: Corapipo altera (assembly GCF_003945725.1). Taxonomy (NCBI): domain Eukaryota; kingdom Metazoa; phylum Chordata; class Aves; order Passeriformes; family Pipridae; genus Corapipo; species Corapipo altera. The sequence continues at coordinate 132,353 of NW_020885078.1, read as the reverse complement.
GTCATGAAGATACTCAGAGTGCTGGAGTACCTCTACTCTGGAGACAGGCTGAGATAGCTGGGGACTTTTACCCTGGAGAAGAGAAGGCACTTGGAAGACCTTGTTGTGGCCTTTCAGTATTTAAACGGAGCTTAGAAAAACAATGTTGTGCAACTTTTACATGGGCAGATACTGGTAGGTTGTGTTAGATATTAGGAGGAAATTCTTTACCCAGAGGGTGGTGAGGCCCTGGCACAGGTTGCCCAGAGAAGCTGTGGATGCCCCATCCCTGGAAATGTTCAAGGCTAGGTCGGAGGGGGCTTGGAGCAACCTGGTCTGGTGGAAGGTTTCTCTGCCCATGGCAGGTGGCTTGAACAATCTTAAACCATTGATATAATTCTGTGATTCTTCAAGATTCTCCCATGGTGGGGATGTGCTGCTGAACTCTGCATTGCAGAGACACTCCTGGTGACATCCCAGTGCTAATGAACAGGCATATCTGAATCTCTGGGTTTTCTCTGGCTGTGCACAGTGGGTTAAGGCTTCCCCCTATGTGTGTAGGAATGGGCAAATGACAAGGGATCATCAAATAGGGGCTACCTGGTGTGGATCTCTCCTCTTACATAAGACCTTCCTTCTCTGCAGGTCTCCGGAAATGTGGCATCAAAGCTTTGGACTTATAGGAAAATCCTACACCCATGACAGTGAGCTGGGGATCAGACAGGGATGTCTGGGGGATGTGGGGTGCTCCCAAAGTGGAACAAAGAAAGGAGGAGGTTGGGCAGCCTTAGACGGAAATAGCTGGACTGGATCTTCCCAGAGTGAAACTAGGATGGGAACAATCAAGAGCACTTCCACAGGAAATGGATGGGAAACAGAGACCTGGAGGAAAAGGGAACCTGAGAGGGTGGGAGGCAAACGCTGTTCTGTGCCAGGCTCACACTATACCCTTGCTAACATTGGTCACCTGGTCTTGGTTTCCAGAGTGGGAGCAGCCAAATATTTGAAACAGTCCGAAGCACCTCTTTGTCCTTCATGTGTGCCTGATGGAAAGTTTGCATGTCTCTCTACAGCAACAGGATCCTTTTTGCTGGGGAAGTGGCTCTACATGCCCCTCTGCTCAGTACCTCTGTGTAGTGCTGTGGTAGATGTTGCTATCCAGGATTATGTGGCTGATGTGGCCTCAGAACTCACGTACCAGAACAAGAGTTCCATCTCCACAGAAGTCCTCTTTGTCTTCCCCCCGGGCCCACAAATGTCCATATACTCCTTCCAGTCCTGCAGTGAGGATGCCAAGGTCCAGGCCATGCTGCAGGATGAGGTACCAGTATCCAGGGATGAATGGGCAAACCACCACAGGGGTGTGGGAGGAGCAACCCATGGTCTGCCTGGTGATCAGCTTTCTGTCCTTCTCCTTCTCACCCAGGCCCAGCAGCTTCATGAGGCTACAGGGAGCTGGGAGAACCTGGAATACCTTCAGGATCAGTCTAGGTATCCAGGCAAGGTGTTTGCCTGCTTCCTGGGCACACTGTCCCCTGGCAGGGAGCTGGTCGTGACACTACGCTATGTCCAGGAGCTGTCACGGGAGCCAGACGGAGCAGCCCGGTTTGTGCTGCCACAAACACTGCACCCCTACACACAACTCTACGGTGAGTGATCCTACAAGGAACCTGCCGCCCCAGTCACACACCACATGAAAGGGCCACAGGGTCCCCATGTATTTATGAACAGACCTGATGGAACTTCACTTTTCATCTGTAGAGGACCCACATTTTCCCCCCGTGCAGCCTCCAGACAGATCCACATAACTTTCCTTGTACCCCAGGAGGGGATCCATACCTCCCACACACATTTCCCATAAACAGACTCATGGACCCCTCTAAGTACCTCGTTGATAACCCCCAATTCTCTCCATATGACATATATATGGATGCCAAATGCTATCCACCTGCTCACTCCTGCAGGGACAGCCTGGGCCCTACCTAGTACCATGTTTCTCCTTGCAGCCTGGAACTGTCACAGTAGCCACCTCCCCTACAGCCTACTGCTCACCGCTAGCCTGCAGTCACCCCGTGGAGTAGCCAATGTCCAGGCCAACTGCTCCCTCACCCCTTTGATCTACACTGCCCAGGATCACAGCACTGCACAGGTTTGCTCTCCTGAGTGTAAGGATCCCAGGAGTAGCTGGGGATGTATGTCAACACTGAGAAACAAGGGATGTGATGAGAAACTGGGATCAGTGCCTGTGCTCCTGGTCCAAAGCTGGGTCTGGTCCCTCCTGTGTATGACCACACATGTTCTTCAGGTCTCACTGGCTGGCAGTCCCCCAGGACAGCATGATTTGGAGCTGCTGGTGTATTTTGGAGATCCCAGTGCAGTCAGTGCTGTGGTGGAGAAGGGAAACCCTGAGGCCCCTCCAGGTGAGTGCAGGTGGAGAGGGAATATAAGGGCAGCTCTGACAGAAGGCATAGGGACACAGCAAGACACTGGGGATTCTGGGGATAAGAAATCATTGGACACTGGGTTGGGAATGGAAGGCAATTCACATGGAATCATCCGGGTCCTGGGTTGTCAGTGCAGAATGCTGGAGAAACCGTGGTGAGGTATCAGATACAGCAGGATGTGTGCAGGAAGTTTTATGTTAGAGCTCACTGGTCAGCTCTGTTGGAGACACTGGGTTAAAACACGTGGACTGTGCAACTTGTGGACAGTGCAGCAGTGTATTGAGGTACCAGTATGGGGCATCACAGCCTCTGGGATGGGGGAAGCTGAAAGCACAATGAGAGTCAGAACCAGGATGAAGAGGAGGGTCCCCATATGGCTTTTATCTCATTCCCATCTCCTCCAGGCTCCCTGCTTGGTGATCCCATGGTGTTGGTGACACTGGCACCCAGCATCCCTGAGCCAATGCCTGGGCAACACCAGTCTGGAGAGTTCATCTTCCTCCTGGACACCACTTTTCTTGAGCGTGCCCAGGTACCCTTGCAGAGCAGGGACCAGGGTGGAGGAGCAGGTTGACAGACAGAGCAGGCTGACAGCCAGAGCAGGCATTTAGAGAGGGACAGAGATGTGAGTAGGGGCTGGTGGGACCTGAAATGGTCCTGAAGTTTCTTGGGTGCCCAGGGGAGTTCAGGACAGTGTCTTGGGTCCTCCAGGGGAGTCCAGAGACTTTAGGAGGATGAGTCTACGGTCAAAGGTATCCATACCCCCCACAAGTGCCTCCCAAGACCTGCCTACTGTGTCTTTCCACAGGACTCCCTGCTCTTCCTCCTCAAAAGCCTGCCTCTGGGCTGCTACTTCAACATCTACTGCTATGAAGCAGCATCTATGGGCATCTACCCGTGAGCAAACATGGGGTAGACCGGGTGCTGTGGGGCTGGAAAGGGTCCTTGCGGGTATGGCTGGATACTGTGGGGCATGGTTGGGTGCTGTGGCACTGAAATGGGCACTATGGGGCAGAGTTAGATGCTGGAGGGCAGGTGTACGTGCTCTGAAATTGGCTAGTGGGTATGGGCTGGAGGGCATGACTGACTACTTGTAGGGCAAGGCTGGATTGTGGGATGGGATCTTGGCTTCATGGAATAGAACCTCTTGGGGTTCTGTTGAGCAGTCCTGTAGGAATTATGAAACAAGGTTTCTTTAAGAACTAGTGTGGGGTAGGGACTTGTGGGGGAACCTGGAGCATAGCTGTGGGAAGTGCTGCAGGACAGAGTCTCAGAGAGAACTAGGGAGGGCACGGAGCTCCAAACATGCTGTGCTTCCTGCAGGCAAAGTGTTGAATATACTCAGGACAACCTGACCAATGCCCTGTGGCGCATTCCTTCCACCGGCTCCAGTCTGGGTGACACCAACCTTCTTGAAACCCTCCGCTCAGTCTACAGTACCCCCCGCCCCCGTGGGCATGCACGCCAGGTCTGGGTCAGGAGCATAGAGGGGCGGAGGGGCAGGTGTCCTGGGGAGAGAGAGGACACCGTAGTGTGGGTGAAAGGACCCACCAGAAATATACTGGTGTATGTCAGGGAATGGAGAAGTGGGTCTATAATTTTGGGTGTTTCTGTCCCTCAGTGAATAGCTCTCCCTGGGGTAGTTTTTGTACAGAGCGTCTCTCTCCTTGGCCCCTCTCTCTCCAGTTTAAGGGCTTGCTTTCTCCATTTTGGGGTCCCTGTGGAGGACCCCACTACTCATGTTCCCTGTCTCTCAGCTCTTCATGACTGGGCTACCCTCTGACAAAGAAGCCATCGCAGCTGAGGTCTGTCATCATCGCAACAGCCACCGGTAATGGGGATTCTCTGTCCTGAGTCCTCCAGTTCCCCTTTGGTTGTCCAGTCATTTCCATCCCCAGTGAGGGTCCCTGTGCATCAGTGCCTGTTCCAATCCTTGGGCTCCTTCAGCGTCCCAAAGACCCTTCTCAGTCAACTCAGGTCTCCAGTGCCAAGACCCCATGAGGGAGTCTTTTCTTACTACTCTCACAACCAAGGCATTCTTCCCAGAGTGAGAGCAGGGAGACTGAGGCACAGGGCTTATCTACCCCAATGTGCCCCCAAGCTCTGCTCCAGCCCCATGAGACTGATCCCAGTTCTACGCCAAACCTCAGCTCTCCTCTGCCAGCTCCCTGTCTAACCTCAGCTCCAACCCACTCCCTCACTCCCTGCTCTTCTTCCTGCTCCTTTTTTCCGCACCCTAGCTTTCTTCCCCCAGCTTTAACTCCAGCCTGTGTATCCCAGCATACTTGCACCCACCTCTGGCTCTCACTTCTGACATCTTTCCCTACTTTCCCCATAGGTGTTTCTCCTTCTACTTCTCTGAGGACAGCGCTGCCCTGGCTATAGCCCTGGCCAGGGAGACAGGGGGTGAAGTTACCTATGTCTCCTCCAACAACAGTATGACAGCTGTGGTAGGAACCCAAGAGCCCTAGCAGGTTCCCCTCTATTCCACAGACATGCTGACTTCCAATCACCCCAGCACGTGAACTACCCACACACAACAACTGAGACCCAACTGCCCTGGGAACCTGGTCACACAGACTGCCCCTGACTGTAGCCCATGGACAACCGGGGGGTCTGGGCTTCTGCACCACTATAACCCACAGATCTGACTGTGTCCAGCAAATCCAAGTGGTGCAGGCTACTCCACACATTCTACTGTCCCCCACAGAACCCTGACACTGGGATCCAAGTTGCTGCAAACTATGGTGTTCTGCCCTCTGTCCCCAGGTGTTGCAGTGCCTGAAGAGAGCCCTCAAGCCAGCAGCTGAAGTAGTCTCTCTGAGCTGGACCCTGCCACGTGGCCTGGAGGTTGAAGTGCTGGGGGGTACTCCTCAGTCTATCTTTCAGGGTCAGCACAGTCTTCTCTATGCCCAGATCCATGGACAGGCACAGGTGAGAGCTGGGACCACAGTCACCCTCAGTTATCTCCCAATAACCTCCCAGTAACCACCAGTAATCTTTCAGTAATTTCCCAATATCCCCTAGTAACCATCTTGTGTCCCCAGTAACCTCCAGTAGCTTCCCATGTGTTTCCAGGATACAACGGTGGCCAAGGGGGTCATGACTTTGCAGTGCAGCCTGGAGGGCCAGGATGTCACTCACATGGTTGAATTCCCACTGTACTCACAGGGAGATGGACGGTGAGAACCTATCCTCAGGGAAGATGCATTCCCCTCATTTCTAATATGGACTCCAACCAAGAGGGGGCACAGATAACTTGTGCATTTCCACCTTCCACACACCATCCCAAACCTTCAGAGAACCCACGTGTCCAAGCATGCCCTCCTTCCCTTTGACCCCACAGGGATAGGACCCAGGCACCTGGGCACCACTTCCCTCCAGACAGACAAGGACCCAGGCATCCAGGTTTTCCCTCTGTCCATCCTCAGCCCTGAGGAGAGGGAACCCAAGTGTCCAGGCTCTCTCTCTTTCCTCAGTACAGAGATGATTCAGGTACTCAGGCTTCCCCCACTCTGTTCCCAGGCTGGCTGGACATCGTCTGGCTGTGAGGTCCTTACTGCAGAGACTGTTTCTTGAGGCTGCGAGTGGGTCAGGGGATGAACCCAGGCATCGTGCAGTGGAGATCAGCCTTGCTTCCGGGATCATCTGCCCCTTTACCAGCTATGTGGGCATTCGTACATCACAGAGGGTAAACTGGTACCGAGGTAAGGAAAGTCACCAGCAGAAAAGAGCTGGTGGGGCAGCTCCATGGGATGTCCTCATTCCACTGGAGCTGGAACCTCAGCCACAGGGCATTCCCAGGTTCCTGGGGTAGGGCCCATCACCACCAGGTGCTTCTTTCCCATGTGATTAATTCAGTCCCTTTTCCTGTTTACCCCCAAAGGGCCTCTGGCACTGTTGGCACCCTGCCAGTCACACGTCCCCTGCCAGCTTGTTGAGCTTCCTGGCTTGTGTAAGGACTCTTCCTGCTATCCTGTGACCATCTGGGTCCCACCTGGCTGGCTGACAGCAGTGCGTGAGTCATGGCGTGCCCTCCGTCGGCTCACCTGTGGCATTGCTGCCCTGCCCAACCAGGGGGCTTGCTCAAAAGGTATGGGGCCTTGACCCAGACGGGAGATGTAGGGACAATCCACTGTCTTAAAGGAGGGTTATGGTGCCATGTCTTGTTCATGGTGTGGAAACCGATGAGTTTTGCCTTTAATCTTCCCTTAGTTACCCTCGTATCTGAATGTCCTTCAGTAAATACGAGGCCCGGCTCAGGGACACCCAGGAAGGGGGCAGGGATGGTGCTGAACCACACACACGTTTGAACAAAATGTGTTGGGGGTGTATCAAGAGAGGTAGGTATTGGGACATAGCTGGGCAGGAATGCAAGAAGAGACAGTGGTCAAGGTTGGAGATGACTTAAGGGTGTCCAGAAGGGGATTGGACTGCTTTGGAGACATGTAGGGGGGACTTTGGGCAGCAGGAAGCCACCCAAAGGAGAGCAGATAATGCCCCGGGGCATTGCACAGGGGAGTAGAGTGGGGTCAGCTTCCTGTGATTTTCCCAATACTCCTGTTCACATCTTCTCCCACAGCACATAAACCACTACCACCATCTGTTTCTTCTCTCAAGTATGTGGATCCTACAGCATATGTGTTGCGCTCTCCAATTTTTGGGCCACGGTCCACTGAAGCCTTTGCTGAGTGCCAGAAGCTGGTAGTGCTGCAGAGTGAAGATGGCTCCTGGGCCCTCAGCTCAGGATTGGCCTCTGTGCTGGAGGTTGATGAAGCTGAAATCAAGAGAAAGATGCCTGGTGAGGTAATGGGGGAACTTCTTATGTTGACTGTGGGACAGTGGGGCAGTGGAAGAACCTTGGCTGGTGGCAACACTGGCATCCCAAGGGATGAATGAAGGGATCAGAAACCATAAGCTACAATGGATGAGGGGAAGCAGTGAGGGGACAGGCGAGATATTGACAGTGCATGGCAGTCCATTGTTTTCCTACAGGTCATGGAACCAAGCATTTGGGCCACAGTGCTGGCTGTGACCTGGCTGCACAGACCCGACAAATGTTACCAAGACTACTGTGAACTTCTGGAGGCCAAGGCCGTGACCTGGCTGTGCAGCCGAGCTGGTGAGTCTTGACAGTCCTTTTCCTGCTGATTCCCTTCTCTGTCCAGTGGGACCTGCCTCATTCCTTCGCAGGGCCGTGATTTCCTGCAGGCACGTGAAGAAGTCCGGTGTCCCCTTACTCCTTCTATCTTTGGACTCTTCTCTCCTGCCTGAGGCATCTAAAGCCTCTGTCTCTCCCTGATTGCAGTGTCCCAGCTGGACAAGTGTCTGGAGGCAGCCAACAACCTCCTTGGGAGCAGTGCAAAGCCAAATATCTTCAGGCTCTGAGTTCACATATGCCTTGATACAGACCAACAGTATCTGCAGAAAGTATAACCCAAATTCACACACTGTACTGGGATACCACTTTTGCTACCAGCTGGGGTCTTACATTATAGATTAATTCTCACTGCTTATATATTATACTATTTGGGCTGAACCTGTACCATGCTGAGCTCCTCAAGAGAAAAACTCCAATTCAGCCTCTCTGAGTGTTTAGTCTCGGTGAAGGTGGCAGTGGGAAGGAAGCCCTGTTCTTCCTGAATTAGACTTTGGCAAAATAGCTACTGGGTCGCACAAAGGTGGTGCTTAGGGACATGGTTGGACCTAGTTGTGGACTTAGAAGTGCTGGTTTAACAGTTGCACTCAGTGATCTTTTCCAAACTAAATTATTTTATGATTATGGTTTCTGTTTGACAAGAGAGTGCTTTGCACACTAGAAAAGATCAGTGTTTAGTGGTATCAACAGCAGGTACCATTGCAGAGACTCACAATGAAGGACTCCTGCTGCATGTCAGTTGCTGACGTCTTTGCTTTCCCCCAAAAGTCCAGGTTGTGTCAGGAACTCCTATATCTTTCCTTTGCCATGTAAACCAATCATTTTGGAAGTAAAACTCTCATCTTCGTCAGACTCAGCCCATCATAAGGCTTAAAAGATCTCAAGTGACATGAGACTGATTTGAAAACTATCAGTATGTTGGAGGTGGAACTTCAGGAGCTTTTGATTAAGAAACCAGTCATGCAATTTACTCCCTCTGCCTCTGGGTCCTGAATTCATGGGTGTCACTCCATGTTAGCAAAGTCTCTGCTTCACTTCCCAATAAACAGTGAATCTTCTGTAAGCCAAAAGGTGTGACATAGCCTTTATTTCTCTTGGGCCTATGATCCTTCCTTCCAGGGACCATCTATGATCCACCAGGAGGGACAGGAAAGGACGTCCCCATAGCTGTGTATTGTAATACACAAAACAAGGTGCTGCCATTGGTCTTGGACGAGTACAGAGTTCTAGGTTAACAGGACAGCAGCTGAGGGCTTGTCAGACTTTTTCTAGACATCTTTTATCTTGAATTTATTTCAGCTAGTGGCAGTAGCAACACTTTGCCCACCAGATACATGACTGATGCCTAATTTATTCTAGCTGTAGCAGAAACGTTTTCAGGTGATTAATGTCAAACTTGGTTTTAGCTTTAACTTTTTAATTCCATTAGAGTTTACATCTCTGACACTAAATGTTCTTCTCCCTTGAATATTCACCTCTGCTGTCTGGAGCAGGCACAGCAAAAATGTCTCTGTGCACTCAAACCCACCTCTTGCCTTGGAAGTCCATGGGGAGACATAGGAATCACCTTTCTCAGAGAGACAAATGACATAGGGAATGTGCCCTCCTACACTCCTTGAGGTGTAGAAGGAGGAAAGAAGGGCACAGAGGACCTCACATTTTGGAGAGGTCAATCATGACTGTGATGAAATACCCATAGGTCAGCTTACTTCAGCCACCAACAAATGTATTGTTTATCCAGGAAGAGGTTTTGGGTTCTTCCCTCCAATAGGCTCCCAAGGGTGATTCATCTGATGGAACTTAATTAGTCTACATGTCCTGGAGAATGGTTCTTCCCTCCAATAGGCTCCCAAGGGTGATTCATCTGATGGAACTTAATTAGTCTACATGGCCTGGAGAAACATCAGGCTCTGCTTTCTCCCTGTTGACCATTGGAAAGGCTGAAAAGGCAGCCCCAGTGACCCACAGCTGCCTAATTCTGAAATTATTGACCCCATTATAGTCTTCTGCAAGATTGGAGCTGAGTGTTCTTCTCAGATCCTCACCAGGTTCTACTGCAGCAGCTTAGAAAAGCCAGTGCTTGCTGCCTATGAGAAATAAATAATCTGGTTTTATTACAAGCAAATTGATTTTAGTAAAAAACAGGGGGTGGTGAGATTTATTTCCTCTCTTTCATTTAATTCCAGGAGTTTTAGGTGCCTTGTGGAGACTGTAAGGTGAAAGACCCCATCTGGGTCTGACACCAAGGAAACATCGTGGCCGGGGTAGGGAAAAAATATGTAAAAATGGAAAATATACCCTGGCCACGTGGCTGGCCTTTGAGTGCAGAGAGACCCGTCTGTACATAGGAGTACGTCATCAATCAATCAGGAGGGAGGGTAACACCCCCTCCTGAGTTCGAAAAATTACCTTTTAAGGTAAAATACCTTACACCTGTTGAATATTTAACAGCTAATGTAACCAAAAGGGTACGAAAGGGCGTGTTTTTCAAACAGCGGTGTGCTCGGACCAGGTCACGAGTTCGTGCACCCAGCGTGCTGTTAACAAAGCTCTGTTTCACTGCATTTGGCCATCTTCTAAATTTTAATTAGAGATATTTCTCACACTGCCCCATCTCAGTTTCTCTTTCTTAGAGCAGGTTGAAATGCTTTGGAGGTTTGGGGAAGGACAACCATTGCCCAAGATGTAGAAACAGTTTGCATCAGCTCATAACTTCCACCCTCCACAGAGATACACTTGTGCAGTGCTCCCTCCCTGAAATCCTAAGGGAAAGACACCCCAGGACACTGATTACATCCATAACACTAGGAAATGGCACCCAGGTGCTTCAGGCCCGGAGCTCAATCTGTGGAAGGAAAAGTGAAAGAGCTAAACTTTTTATTGGCCTTCCTGTGAGAGAAGGGTTTTCAGACTGAATAGGGAGGGAAGTGAGGTGGGGCAGAACAGGTGACAGCAAGGCCTGAGTCTTCATTTCCAGGCACTACCACAGGAAAGGTCCTCACACTCTTCATTCACAGTGTTGAATGAGGGAATCTCTCCTAATTGCACTTGTCATCAGTGTCTCCAGACTAAGTTCATCCTGGCCTGGGAAAAAGGTGTATTAAACTTTGGGACCATCACCTTTTTGAGCAAATTATTCAACCCGAGACTTTTATGGACCAGTTGGATGCTTTCCTTTAGCATCTCCATCTCCCTGTAAAAGCTCAAAAGTCGTAGGGAGAAAGTTAGCTTTTGTGCTTATCCACAACTTTTATAGTTCTACACCTTTTTGCTTTTTCCTAGTGCATTTTCCCATACCAACATCTTCTTGCTAGCAAGGTAAGATGCTATTGTTAGGTGAGGCCAGGGCTAACTACTGCTTCATTGAAACGCTAAATAACCTCGACACACTAGGTAAATTGCGTAAGGGAAACCCCATCCCCCTGTAACTACAGCTGGGGGAAGGGAGGGCTCAGGTTTGTTTTGGTTATCTTTATTTATTTTTTTTCTTCTCTTTCCCTCAGCGGCCGGGATTTTGCTTTTGGCCAGACTCGGGAGCAATGTGGGGAAGGGCGCTCCAAGTTCATCTTTCTGGCCAGATCAATGGTTTCTTCAAGCCCCGAGGAAGGTCCCAGTTTCCCCTCCGACCCCTCGTGACCTACTCTGCCCACGGCCCACGGAGCCGCCTTTGTTCCCGGGTGAGAGCCCTGCGGTGCTTGCGGTGGGGCATCACACGCGACCTCTGCTGTCACAAAGACTGCCAGTACCTTGAGGGGGGGGTTCCCTTTTTTGGGGGGGGGAGGTGTCTCCCTGCTCGTAGCTGGACGGACCGGTACTCCTGTCCCTTGCCGACCACCGGCCCCGTGGCCGAAGGCTGGGGCCCGCCCTGGGGTGTCAGAGCAGCCGCCATGACTGGGATCCGCCATTGCCCTCGTGGGGCCTTCCGGAGCGCCCCCTGCCGGCCGTGGAGACACTGCACCCCTCCGGATCCAACAACGCCCCCTGCTGGCCATGGAGACACTGCACCCCTCCGGATCCAACAACGCCCCCTGCTGGTCGTGGCTATAACTGCACCAAAAGGCAAAAAGGACTCAATTGTTTTCGGTAGGAGTTTGGTTACAGGATTATTGCTTCTTTCTGTTGTGTTACCTGAATATATATATATACACATATATATTCTTTAGTCATTATTGTCATCATCATGGCTAGGCTTCTATCCACGCTTACTACAAGGACACTAATGGCTAAAAAGGCCAATGGAGATAGACAAGTCCGGTTGCAAAAGGCACAGCAGAAAGTCTCCTTAGGCGGTATTGGCAAGACACGGTTCTTTCTGTTTTGTCTTTTCTCCTCAAGAATGATTCTGCGTATGTGCTCAAAAGAAGCAACAGCGTTATGTACAGTGTGTCTCCATGTCTCCTGGTTGGAGGCCAGAGTAGACCAGTTATGTTGATCAATATGGTCAAGGCTGAGATGTTGTTTCAGGGAGTCCTTGCATCTCCTCTTTGGGGCTTCTCTCTTGCGGCAGCCAGTGGCAAGTTCACCATAGAGCACGATCTTAGGGAGGCAGTAGTCCTCCATCCTGGAGACGTGGCCTGCCCAATGCAGCTGTGTTCTCAGCAACGTGGCCTCAAAACTCTTTAGTAAAGAGCTGTTATTTTCCTTTTCCACAACTATTCAACTGGAGCCTTTTAATTTGGAAGCTATAATTACTCAGAGGGAGGAGCTTGGTTTTTCTCATATCCCACCCTCCTTAGCAAACATTTCTCTCGCTAAACTGAGATAACAACATTGGGAAAACTCTTGGATAAAGTCTGGCCAAAGGGTTCTGTTCCTCATGCACAGGCGCTACGTGATGCTCCTTTCCCACTTCATTCCCTGTTTACTCAGCTTCTTCCTTGCAACAGGGATCACAGAGTCCCAAAGCCATAGTTAAAAGCTCAGAGGAACTCGGTACCGTAGTGCCAGTTCTTCTACTGGCAGAAGAAAGGGTATCTGACGTGATATGATATCAGCTGTGTGTTTTCCTCAGTTTTTGTCATGGCACAGGGTTTTCAAATCATTCTACCTGACAGGTTGAGGTGTCTGGAGAAGATCTTTTCCTCCTGTGCTGCACTCGGAGATGCTATTTTGCTGTGATCTCAGTAAGAAAAGCACTCAGACCCTATAAACAGTAAGCAGTTTATTATATGGTGGGGGTTTCACTGATGATTTCCTTGCTACTCTCATTCCATGACATTTGAGCTGGCCTTGAGAAGCCCATGCTGGAGCAGGTAGATGGAGGAAGGAGGCTGTGACCCCGTGGGAGGCCCAAGATGGAGCAGGGTCCTGCTGTAGACCTGCAGCCCGTGGAGAGGGAAGCCCACGCTGGAGCAGGTTTTCCCAGGTAGGACTTGTGGCCCCTGTGGGGGACCCACACCCATACAGCTCATCCGTGAAGGACTGACCCCATGGAGGAGTGACCCACGGGACAGCAGTTTGGGAAGAGCTGCTGCCCAAGGTGTGGACTCACCCTGGAGAGGTCCATCAAGGACGGTCTCCAGTGGGAGGGACCCCACGGGAGCAGGGGAAGGACTCCAACTCCTCTCCCTGAGCAGCGGCAGAAACAACAACTGACCGTAAACCCCATTCCCCATCCCCCTGCACTGCTGGGGGGAGAGGAGGGAGACCATGGAAGGAAGGAGAGATGGGAGGAAGGTGTTTTTCGGATTTATTTCTCACTCTTTGGCTCTTATCCTGTTAGTAATAAATTTAAGTAAGATCCCCACTTTGAGTCTGTTCTGCCTGTGAAGGTAGTCAGTAAGTGACCTCTCCCAGCACTTATCTCAACTCATGAATCCTTAGCTGGTTTTTTTTTCTCTCCTCTGTCCAGTTGCAGGGGGACAGTGAGAGAGTGGCTTTAGTGGGTACCTGGCATCCGGCCAGGATCAACACACTATATCCTTCTAATTTCCTGCAAGTTTCTCTATTTCCAGTTTCTCCAGACAGCTTGTTATTTATTGTCCCTGTTAAGCTAGTTCTGCCTTTCCTGAAGAATCAGCCCTTGTTCTGCATTTGTTCTATCATTGATGTTATTGTAGGATCCATCCTACAACATGATAATTAGCTGGATACACTCACAGAGCAGTTCAGCAATCAATGTTACCTTCTGTCTCACCAGCAAAAAGCCAAGTTTATTTGCACTGGACCCTCTTTCACTTACTGTGAATCTGAGATTTAAATCTTCTCTTGCACATTAAGTTGCCTTTCTCCTGCTGATAGCAAAAGGAATTCTGTCCTTTACACCTGGGAAAAACTTACTGGGAGTAACTTCAGACATAGCAGTTGGGCTGTTGAAGCCTGAGCAAATGCCTATTCCTTTTTTATTCCATAGAGAGTAATAGGTACCTCCATCGGGCAATTCATCTGTCTAGTGGAAAGGAGTGTTCCTAGGATGAGATGTCTCCAAGAACCCTGAACTTTCGTGTACTACGCATGGAGCCCCTAAAGGGAATGTGAATACAGCTTCATGTGTGCAGAACACTGCTTTCTCTCTAATAATATTGTCTTTCACAAATATTCCCTTGCTCGTAGGTGCCCTTTCTGACAAGAGGAGAAAAGAAAGACTGAAAACACTGCCTTGAAAAAGGGAATGGGAAAACCAGATGTCACTGAGAGAGTTTCTCCTGCTGGGATTCAGGAACACACCTGATTCCAGGTCCTTCTCCTCGTCCTCTCTCTCACTGTCTGTGCTCAGGAACATCTTCATCATTGTGCTGGTCATGACACAGCAGCATCCCACAGCCCAGTGTATTTCTTTTAGGTGAAAATGTGCAACTTGGAGATCTACTAAACTTCCATCTAATGTGCCCAGGCTGTTGACTGGGGACAGGACCATCTCTGCTCAGGACTGTATGGCTCTGCTCTATTTCTTTGAACTTCTTGCAGTGTTACCTGCTGGCCACCACGTCCTACAGTCAGTACCTGGCCATATGTCACCCCATGCTGTGTACAAGCGGGATGAACTGGAAGGTGTGTTTCCAGCTGGTGGCTGGTTCTTGGCTTGCAGGAATGACTAGTTCCACAATCATCACATACCTCTCAAGCCAATTGAAGATTTGTTGCTCCAGCCCAACTGACTACTTCTGTGATTTGATCTCTTTATAGAGCTCTCCTCCAGTGACACCAGGTGCTGTAATGATCATCCCAGACGTAGTCTTTACAGTTTTGTTCACCCTGGCGTCCTCTGTCTGCATTACAGATGCCATTCGGAGCATCCCATTGAGCACTGGGAGGCAGAAGGGTATCTCCACCGTATGTGAGAAGTCAAAGACTTTTCATACACCATTGTGGTCAGCATTTTGTAAGGGACATTTCTGTGGCCTTCAAATAGACAGAGATATTGTCTATTTGCTGCCTAGGACATCTTCACTGAGAAAACTGAACAAAATCTCCTTTTTCTACACCGTCCTCACAGCCCTGATCAACCCACTGTAAGCCTGAGGAACAGAATGGTCAAGCAAGCCTGGAAAAGCTATCAGGGAAGCTGTTGCCTGCACTGAGAGTGCACACTATCTGTCACCATGGCTACAGAACTCCTATTTCTCCTCCAGACTGTAGGGTTGATGTGGAGGGAATACATGATGTACCAGGTATGTCTCTGAAGGTGTCTGGCTTTAAATCCCTGGGTGTTTGGGATAGTAAAAAAAAAAGGATGTCAAGCATGTGGTCTAAGGGTGGCAATAGCATGGAAAAACCTGATTAATAGTTTGTGAAACCCTTTGAAGTTTGGGAAGGAGAAACTTTCAGAGACCAAAACCCTTTGGTGTTTTGTTTTTGCAGATGGAAATATTTGAAACTTCAAACGGAAGCTGATGTAGCTGACATAAAGCAAAACCAAAATGAGGAAAGCTTCTGCATGAAAGCTCTTAAGTCAGTTTGAACCAGGATCATCCTGTTGTAAAAAAAATCCCTGGTTCTATGCTGAATCAAAATGAGCTGTTGCTGTTTGTTGTGAACAAGGTTAGCTTGCTATGGGCACTGAGGAGAAAACAAGGCCACACACACACAGACTTCAATTTTGGGACTTGTCTACTCATCATTTTCGGTGTTCCCCTTTTATTCTCTCCTAAACAGCACCTGGTGTTTTCATTTTAGTCAACTGGAATTCCCAGGATCGTCCCAAATCAGTGCCTTGATCCCACACATTCACACTCACATCATGTGATGGCTGGGTTCAGCCATGAGAGAAAAGCACACGTTATCATGCAGACTGTTTGAAGCTGTTTTCCACTCTGAGACATAACATCCTCTCTGTCAAAGCACTTAGCCAAAGTCAATCCTCCCTTTTGATTCCAATTAACTAAATGCAGGTGCAGAGTGACTCAGCTTGTTCCCACAGTGTGCTTAATAAGCACCCAAAGTCTTTATCAGATTATTAATGCTCCCCTCCTTTGCATATGTGTATATGTAGATATCTGTCTTTATTTCTGCATATTTGTGCAGTTATGTGCACAAAATATACTCCTGGCCTATCCTGTCTGTCCTCAGCTGTGCTGTCTATTCATAATCATGCAGCAACCTACACTTCTCCACAGTGAAACTAGCTTTGGCTTTCACTTTCTTTTGGCACTTAAGGAATATAATGTTTTAACTCCCAGTGGAAGCTTTCAACTTAAGTGTCAAACAAATCTCAGAACATCCAGAGGCCATCACCCACACCCTCCCATTCAGAGCAAGTGGATGTGCTCCTTCCTTGTCCAAGGAGTTCCTTCAGGAGAGCTGCGGTGGGAGCTAAGTGGGACAGAGCCTTTCATTTGTGAAATAGCAGCCTAAAGTTTGTTGAGTTAGTTCAGGAACAAGCTGCTGCTGCTATATGACAATATACCGCGATAGGAGTTCTCAGAACAGACAGGTTTGGGTGTCCTGTTCCCACAAGTATTTTGCACTCACTGTATCATCTTACCGGCAGTTGACACCAAAGCCATCTTACTCAGAGGAACCTATGTAATCTTGCTCACAATTTTTAATCGTCATTGCTACCCAAAATGAAAAAAACCCACAGGGAAACAGAATATAAGTCCTTATATTTTTTTAATCTGTAGGGCTGCCATACCTTGCAACAGCTGAATTATCAGATCTATCTGAGAATTTGGGGCTCTTTTCATGACTCCTCACATGATTTATTTTCTGTTATGAGTTAAGATACTCTGATTTTCCATGCTGATTTATAAATTACTCTGCTCTTTTAAGTTCTTCAAAGCTTTTATGCTTTTTAAGTGATCCATTTCTTCCCTAAAGATTTCATTTGGATGAACTAACTGCTCCTTCCCAGCTAATAGTCTTTGTCCAATTATGGGCTTTATTAAATGCCTGTGAATGTGCAATGGAGCCACCTGAATATCTTCCCTCAGTCTGGAGCTACTCACTTTGTTTGACAATGATGCCTTAAGCCCCTGATGTTTTTTTTATTTTTCTAATATTTGTAAGACTTGTAAGTTTTATAAGTAGGTTTTAAAAGCAGAAACCCTTCCCTTCTTTGTCCCTTGTCCCTTTCCCTTTCTCCAGTACCCTTGTTTATACATTCCTTAACCCTCTTACCCCATTCTATGCTCCCCATATCAATCCTACTTCTGAATACAGCAGAAATGTTTAGTCTTTTGTCAAGGCAAGGCCTAGATTGTTGGTAGAAAAGCATATCAGGGCCTAAACCACAGAATACAGTCAAGAATTAGGTAACTATGTACCCTTTGTGCTCTGATGATGGTGAAGGTGGGATGAATGGGGGGTCTCGAAATACACCCCAGACCAATTTTAAGGGGGTGGACCCAGGGCGGTCCAGAGTAAAGGCCACAGGGTGGGCATATCTGGGATTGGATGGATGGTATTATAAAATGTAACCTCTCGGGCACAGGGGCGTGTGTCTTGTAACATCTACTGCCTTGGCAAATAAACCCTTTCTTATCTCACCCCCAATTTACTGCTCTGGAGATTTTTTTCAGCACCATAAATCCCTCGGCAACAACAATACTATCTGGAGAGGTTTAATTATATGCTGAGCATAGACATTACTGACAGATATTTATCTCCCTTCCTTCCTCAGAATGTATTTTTTATTTGGGATGATGATTTTAACACTGATAACTTGTTTACAATTGTGAATGTTTTCTTTCTATTTTTGACTTTTCGTTATTCAGAAAAGCACTGGTGGCTACTGAGGGTAAATCAGGTCCTAAAGAGATCAAGACCTGCGAGTATTAGAACAAGAGAAAGAAAACATTTCAGAATTATCTGTTGACCAAGAAACGTAGACTGTTTTCATGTATGTGTAATTAGATCGCATAATAGAAACAGCTATGAATAGAGACACGATGTGTCCACAACAATATATTAGTAAGGTGTTCCTGTCCTTACTCAGAAGGTATGTAGCAAGGGAAGACCATACTTTGTACTCCCAAGACAATTTAATGCTTATTTTAATGTGTGAATGAAATAACAGAGAAATTAAACAGTTAAATTATTATGGAGATCTCAAACCTTCTGATTTCTTGAAAAGAAATGTCAAAATCAATTTTAAAAAGTCTCCTACTTGTATCTTATTTGTATATGTATCTATATGCACATACACATGTATATCTATATATTTTCTCTTTCCTTCTCATACAAAAAAACCCCAAAACCAGCAAAACCAAATCAACTTTGATCACTCCTTTGCTTGATATGTTTATTCTTACAGAAATACACAAAGGAGAAGCAGAGGATGGAAAACCAGACTTCTGTGACTGAATTTATTCTTCTCAGTTTCCCCAGCCTTCAAAGGGTTCATGTTTTGCTCTTTGTGGGAGTCTTGCTAATCTACCCTTTGAATGTCATTGGGAATGTCATCATCACTACTATAGTGGTAAATGACAATACTCTCCACAAACCTGTGTATTTCTTCCTTGGAAATCTCTCATTAATGGAAATCATCTATGTCTTAACCACTATACCCAAGTTTTTGGCCAGCCTTTTGAAGGTCAAGCAGTCTATCAGCATACCTGAGTGCAAAGCCCAAGCCTTTTTCTACTTTTTTCTTAGTGGTGCTCAGCTTTTCTTCCTCACAACCATGTCCTTTGATCGATACACTGCAATAGGCAACCCTCTCCACTACACCACTGTCATGAGTGGAAAACCGTGTGCTCAGCTCTCATTCGGCTCTTGGATGGGTGGCTTTCTGTCTTTGTACAATCTGTTCTGATGTTTAGACTGCCATTCTGTGGCCCCCACACCATCAATCACTTCTACTGTGACGTTAGGCCACTGCTGGAGCTGGCGTGCACTGAAACCAGCATACTGAACATCTTGTTTGCTCTGCTGCTGCTTTGGTTTGGTTTAGCACTTCCTTTTTGACCATTGCCTCCTACTTTGGCATCATCTTTACCATATTGAGGATCCCATCTGCTTCTGGGAGACAGAAAGCTTTCTCCACCTGCATTGCACACCTGATTGTGGTCATCATTCTTTATGGGACAGTTGTGTGCCTTTATGTCAGCCCAGGAGGTCAGGCCTCACTAAATATAAACAAAGTCATCTCCGTTCTGAACACTGTTGTAACACCAATGCTGAATCCTTTCATTTATGCCTTGAGGAACAAAGAGGTAAAGACTGCCTTGAAAAAATCTGTGATGAGAAATAAAATATTTCAGGTCAAAGAATGAGGGCTAAAATGTGACTTTTCTGCAGGATCCTGTAGCAAATTGATTCTAGAAACCTCTTTGGGAAGTAGATATCAATGATTTTTATAAAGAAGGAAGATGACTTAGATTATGATTAGGCAGCACACCTGACTATGGACAATATTTGACCCAGGTACTCAGGCCTGTCCATCCATTTGTTTATTCTCAGATTATGCTCCAAGTATTTTCCAAAGACTCATTATATTTATTATCCATCAAAGCAAAAATTAAAAAGAAAAGGGTTCTCATACATTTAATGTATTTATTTCTTACTATGAAAGAGAAGTCTTATGATTACAGAATTTAATTCTTCTAAAATTAAGAGTGTGCTGGTTTAAAAGTTAACCAGTAGGGGAAATGAACTCAACTCAAAAGAGAGACTACAAGTCAGAATAACAATTTAATAAAATAATACAATAAGCACGACTACACAGACAAGCAATTGGTCTCAACCCACAAAACCCAAATGTATAACCTAGCACCCCGGGGCACAAACAAAGTGGTGCTCCCTGGGCCCCCCTGAGTCCAAAGTAAAGGGAGAGGGGAAAAACCTGCTGGTGGGAGAGCTGCTGCAGTCCAGTCAAAAGTGGCGACTGCAGCCCAGCCAAGGGTGGCAGTCTCAGTCCGGTTGAGAGCGGTGAGCTGCCATCTGGCTGAGAGCGGTGAGTTGCAGTCCTCCTCTGGATCCCACGAGTGGTGGAAAGGTTCTGAAGCTCCAGGTTTATATATTCTCCAGCTCAGGCAGGAATGCTTAGTCCCTCCCTCAGAGCGGGGAATTCCATAAAAGGATGCCCAGTCCTTCCCTCAGAGTAGGGAATTCCATAAAAGGGCATGAGGACAGGAACATCCCCCCACCTCGCAGGCCTCTACTGACAACAGTTTCTGGGAAATGGCATGGAGGGCTATAGAATACACAGTTTTGGGCTACACCCATCCAGTGATGAATCGGTCCCAGCTGTTCTAACTAGGACAAAGAGGTTGAGGCGTTTGTGTTCATGTTTGTTGTGGCTCCACTGACCTTTAACATAGCAAAATCCCCATAGGTCAGCATAAGCAATCCTACTTCTTAATAATCTTCTGCATAATTCATGTGATTTATGTGATTGCTATACAGTGCCTCCCTAATTTCTGTTAAATTTATCCTAAATGAGAATATTGATTGTCTCATTGTTTCAAATGATAGTGTGTGTAATTTGAAATATTTTATTTCCTTTAATTAATCATTGTTTGAAAGTAAATAAAGATTCCAACAAAATGTTTCCTGCATGCTTATACTAATTTCAGCTAAAGAGTAGGTATCCTCATTTACATAGTCCCCTTAGTCTCTCTTCTCAGTCCACCTTTAATTGGAAAACTCAGCTGGTATTCATTGTTCTCATAAGTAAAGGTAGGGAGAAATTTGGCCTTTTGTTCGCAAGTAAATCATAATTCCTTGGAGGAGGAAAAAACCCCAAACCACTTTAAAATTATGTCTAGAATTTTTATACCTCTCTAGGGATTTTTATATGCATTTCTATCCTTGGAAACCTCCCACTCAGTAGGTAACAACCATGAAGAGTCTTTGAAAGTGTCTAATCACCAAATATATTAGAGATTTAAATATTGCTGAAAATGCTGACCTTAGGCCTTACCTCTCTCAGTGTCTCTCTGCTACCAGCACAAGCACTTTCAGAGGACATGCCAAAATATACAGATAGGTAGTGCAGAAGGGAGTAAGTGAGGGGTCATAGACCGAAGTATTTAGTGTTTGCAACCTAGGAAAGAAAAGGGTTGAAGGAATGGTTTTGATTGTATGGTTATTTTTATTTCAATAAGTAATCATTTAAAATAAAAGTTTTCTTTTCAAGTAATGGAAAAACAGATGGAAAGCTCTTGTAGGAACTAGGATTGAGACTCATGTGAATGGACATACCTCTTTGGAGACACCAGCATAAACCTACAAGATTTGGTTTTAGTGGCTCTATTTATCTCATTTACAATATTTCTCCAGAAAAACTATGAAGATAAGACAGAAAACCAGACCATTCTGAGGGGAACTCCAGGCTTTAAAGAATCCTACAAAGTACTTCCGTTTTAGCCCTGTCATCATCTTCATCATCTGGATTAATGCATGATAAGAGGTGTTATAAGTAGCCACCAATGGCAAAAAGGCACAAAAAAAGAGTTAACAATGATTCAACTAGTATACCTTGTCCTGTTTGCTCTACCTGTTCTTCTAGAAGAACATTTTAGGAGGGCTGGTTAATATCATATTCTGTTCTGCTCACTGGACCAAAGGCCTTATTATAGAAAGAATAGCAGTAGTATACACAGGGTAATAAATTAGGTAAACTGCACATTTAAATAAGATATAGAAGGCCCAAATCCAGGATTCTGCAAGCTTCAAGAATTAAGGTCACCTAAGAAGAGGTCAAATCAAGGAAGACATCCGTGGCGACCACCAGAGGGATGAAGGTTTGAGGAGAAGATCCCCACAGTAGAAGACTGTGCATGTCTGGAAAGACTCTGTCCAGAGACCAGTATACTTATTAGTATGTATGTTAAATGATGTAACCATGTATCTAAAGTGTATAAAATGGCTTGCTTTTGCACTTTCAAGTTGAGCAAGTTTGTCCAGC
This sequence comes from Corapipo altera, assembly GCF_003945725.1. NCBI lineage: Eukaryota > Metazoa > Chordata > Aves > Passeriformes > Pipridae > Corapipo > Corapipo altera. The sequence continues at coordinate 110,482 of NW_020885078.1, read as the reverse complement.
ATGAACTGGTTTGCTCCCGATGTTGAATAAACAAATACCTTGCTGCTTATAGATGCAAAAGTCTCTGAGCAGTTAAACATTCTGAGGTTTTTTGGAATCACCACCATCTCCAGCAGCTCCACAGACTTGTGATTTCTCCCACCCTGTAGCTAAAACCAAGCCTGGAGGTCTGGGGTTTTCATCCCAGGTCAATGGCCATGACTGCTATTTTCCTGTTTGCAGGCTCAAGCAGTGGTGTATGCCATGGACACAGATGTACAGACTCAAAAGGACACCAGTGAGAGTCCTGAACCTCTTGTAACATTAGTCCACATTACACATTCTTTCACAAATTGTAAGGCATTTCTGTTTTCTGGCATTTCTGTTTTCCAGCATTTCCCTTCCAATACCCCTTCATTTCCATCAAATCATTACTTTACAGCCAAAATCATGACTGACAGCAGTGACCTGTTGCTTAGTGATGGTCCTGTGCATACTTTGATAATCAACTCTTTTTATCCTCCAAAGTCCAACCACCAGGACTGGTTTATTTTGTGCAGGGTGTGCCACCACTGTATACTGACTCATTGGCATTGATGTCAATGAAAGAAGAACAATCAGGGGTTCAGGTGACTACCTGACTTCAGCAATATGATTTTTTTTACCTCTGTACTGATCTGTGCCTCAGCTGTGGAAAGACTGTACCAAGACTGCAGACAGATTTGAAAGACTCGAGCAAGTTAGAGAGGAAATGTCCCAGCCCCAGCCAGTATCGACCAGAATCTCTGCTGCTGGGAGCAAGAGCAAGAGCACCCTGCTCAAGAAAGAGGTTACCATGAGGTAACCTGTGGTTTTACCAACATGACCACAGAGAGGATAGACTACTACCTCAGGAAAGTCTTCAAGGATAAATGCCGCTCCAATTTCCAATGGGCAAGTCCACAAACAGAGTAGGAGGCCTAATGTTACTTCCAATCCTCTTGGAGGGCCCTCCAGCTCATGTTTTCTAGAAGTGAGCAGCAAGTACTATGACCAGAACAAGAGAAGCTCTGCCTCCAGCCAGGCAGAGGAAAGGGACAATTGGATCTATTGGACTGTGGGTCTGATGACACTTCTGATCCACAAGAGTATAAGGCTTTGGTTTGACACCAGTACACAATGTACCCCGATGCCATCAAGATAGGTAGGGGTAGAATCCATCTCTATTTCTAGGTTGACAGGGGATCCCAACAGCTGACCACACTGGAAGCTGAAGTGAGCCTGACTGGGAATGGAACACCTCCTTGTGACTGGTCCAGAAGCCCCGTCTATCCTTGGCATAGATTACCTCAGGAGAGGGTATTTCAAGGACCCAAAAGGACATTACTGGGCTTTTGGGATAGCTACTGGAGAAAAAGGAACTTGAATACCTTGTCTGGTCTCTGAGAGGACCCCTCTGCTGTGGGATGAAAAGCAATGAGTACTGATTGCTTCCACAACAGCGCAATGTCGGCAATACCACACTAACCGGCACATCATGATCCCCAGCCAGGACATGATTCGTGAACTGGACTGCCAGGGAGTGGTCATCAAGACTCGCTCCCCCTTTAATAGTCCTGTATGGCTAGCGCATAAGTCCAGTGGAGTGTGGAGACTGACAGTGGACTATCATGGCCTGAATGAAATCACACCACCATTGATGCCGCTGTGCCAGAGATGTTGGAAGTTCAGTATGAGCTGGAGTCCAAGGCAGCCAAGCAGTGCCACCACTGACATTGTTAATGAGTTCTTCTCCATTCCTTTGGCAGCAGAGTGTAGGCCACAGTTTGCTTTTACTTGCAGGGGTGTGGAGTACACTGGAACTGACTGCCCTAGGGCTGGAAAGACAACAATATATTCTGTTTCCATTTGGCTAACATACGAATACTACGGGAAACACTATTACACCATAAAACACTCTGAAGTACTCTGAAGTATTTATTTTCTCATTGATTGCTGGAGCAGGATTCCCTGAGTGGCTACAGTAAACCCACCTTTCTTCACACCCAAGAAAGTTACGGATTTCATAGCAACTTTGTTCCTACCGCGATGCTTAGACAGAATGAATGTATGAGTGGTTTGTTGGGGTTTTTTTCTTGTTTTCTCTTTGTAATCCTCTGTGGAGAAGAGGAATCAGACAGCTCTGAGACTGCAGACAAAGCAGTCCTATGTGGAATAAGTGCTTTAGATGTGTGAAGGGTAAAAGGTAATGTTAGAGGGAAGTACTGTTGCACCGAGGAGGGGCCAAAGCCTGGAGTACTGGGCAAACAGAAGCCTATTTATGAAGATAGCAACTAATTGTAAAGTCACACTGGATTTTAAGGGTAGAGATGCAGAGTAAAAAACTGGAGATCAGAAGAAACAGTTCCAAAAACTCAGATTACCTCCGCTGAACAAAATATTCACTGTGTAGTGCAGGGATATAAGGAGTTTGCTAGAATGGGAGTTTCTGAGCCAAGAGAGCAGAAAGATCATCTCTCTTGGTGTTGAAAATCTTAAATTCATCAGTCTCCTTTCTCTGTTTTTCCTCTCACAGGCATGCGCAGATGGTAATGGATGGAGCCACAGAATGTAACCAGTCCTGTAATGGAATTTGTCCTCCTGAGTTTCAACCACAGTCTTAAGATTCAGCAATTCCTCTTCACAGTCTTCTTCACTGTCTACCTGATGACCTGGTTGGGAAACATCACTATCCTCATCACTGTTATCACTGACTTCCACTTGAACACACCCATGTACTTCTTCCTGGCTTACTTAGCATTCACAGATATAACCAAATCATCAGTAAGTACTCCCATTCTATTGTCAGGTCTTGTCTCCCAGCACAAAACTGTTCCACTCAAGGAGTGCATCCTTCACATGTTTTTCTTGCACTTTGTTGGTGGTGCTCAAGTCTTCCTTCTTGCAGTGATAGCAGCTGACCAGTACGTGGCCATACACAAGCCCTTGCAGTACGTGACAATAATGAACTGTGAGGTGTGTTTAGGTCTAGTGGCAGGGTCATGGGCAGGTGGATTCATTCACTCTGCAACACAGATTGCTCTGCTTCTTCCCTTACCTTACTGTGGTCCCAACACTTTGGACAATTTCCACTGTGATGTCCCACAAGTGCTGAAAGTGGTCTGCATTGACACCTACCTGACAGAGCTGCTGATGACCTCAAATGGTGGACTGATCCTCACAGTAATTTTGGTCTTTCTGCTCCTTTCATACGCTGCCATTTTAGTAAAGATAAGGAGGCAAGTCGCAGAAGGAAAGCACAAAGCTTTGTCTACTTGTGTTGCCCAGATAATGGCAATAAGCATAACATTCATTCCAGGAATATTCATCTATGCTCCGCCCTTCAAGACATTTGAACTGGACAAAGTGGCCTCCATCTTCTTCACTGTGCTTGTTCCAGTGCTGAATCCCTGGAGATATACTGAAATGATACCCTGAGAAATACTGAAATGATAAAGGCCATCAGGAGACTTGTTTCTAGGGTTCTGTAAGGGAATAGCTTTACTCCCTGCTGAATGGTCGCCCTTATTCTTTGTAACTGTTGCAACTTACCATGACTGAAATACCCGAAATTCCAGCAAAGACATTTGCATAAGAGAAACCCTTTCAGAGAACTAAGTCAGAGGAAACTCAACTAAGCTTCCTTTACTTTAAGTGCAGTTCCCACCAATACAGTCTGTGGAGTCAAGGGCAGGTTCCTCTAACACTAAATAAGGTGAGCGGGATATTCTGCTGAAAGACGGTTTTTTGCTGTTTTTTAGGAGGTTTGGTTTTTTTGGTCTTTTTTTCATAAGTAAAGGGATCCTGCTGGCTTTTCAGTGGCATGATTTCTTTTTCTGCTACTATGTCTAATGATGAGTGACTTCTCTTTTTTAATATCAGTCACCTTACATTCTTGTGAGAAAAAAATTAATCTGTTCTACAAAATTATTCTTCTTCAGATCACTTAATTCTTATTGCCACAACTCTTAGGGTCTACTACAGGCTGCCTGACCAGGGGGAGCAAGTTGGCAAGGGCTCTTGCTTCAGGATACAGGACTGCATTTGCAGGTTCTCATCCTGATGAGGGATTTCAACTCCCTGGATGAAAAATTAGTAAAAAATGAGTGAAAAATCTTTGGTTTGGAACTGTTTAATAAGTTGAGAAAAAAAAAAGAAAAAAAGAGACGTGTTGCAAAGCAGTCTCTCCCCAGCAGCAGGCCAATGCTGAGCTATTCTCAGAGCAATGGCTACTTTTTAAAAACTCCCTCCAGTTTCCTTGGCGAGCATGATATCATATGACATAAGATACCTCTTTGAACAATTTGGGTCATCTATCCTGGCTGTGTCTCTTCCAAACTTCTTGCCCACCCCAAGCCTACTTGGGGGTAGGGCAGCAAGAGAAACAGAATGTTTTTGCTATTGCTGTTGATTCTTTTATAATGCATGTTCACTGCTTTATTAGTCAGAAACCACTTTTCCCAAGCAGTTAGTACCTTGAGAGACAGTATTGTCATTTTAGTCACTTGCTAATTATTGTTATTTAAATTTGACAGTATCCGCTTCTCTGGGTTTTTTTCACATTTCTCTGTAAAAGAAAACAACCACACCAAGAAAGGTGAATTTCTCATTTTGAAAGTTGTGATGTTTTATAATCCGCTCTGCGTTCCTCAGTGAGTAGCTTATGGGATCAAGCATTGGAGCAATGACTGATTTTGACCAGGATGACTTCTCTCTCAGTTCTGAGGAAATTTCATTCACTTTTCAGTTTTGTACACAGTAAAGTTGACACTTTTCCCCAGAACCAATCTTGCAAAGTTATCACAGCTTTTGCTGCACTCTCAAACACTTCTACATGCCTTTGCCACATGTCTTGGACAATGGCACATTTGAATTCAACATCATATCCGAGTTATGGTTCATGCACTTGGAGCCAAAAACAATCCCCAAACAAAAAAACCACCAAATTTGAGCATATGACAATAACTCTTGTCCTTTAAGATGCTATATATGGTACAGAGGAAGATCAAGCTTAACTTAATGTGATTACACAGAGCAGTGAGTGTGAGTTGCCCGGTCACATTTGTTTAGAGGGGAAAAAAAAGAACAAACTTCTTAGGAAAGATCTTTCTCTTAGAGGTAAATACGCTGAATCTGGCAGTCCAAGTGAGGTGAGTCTGGTGCAGCTCCATGTCCCCAGGTCAAACCAGTATCAAGTTCAGTCCAACGAGAATGTAGTAATGCAGTAACCGTGAAGAAAAGAGCAACTACTAAGGAGCTTTAGTGTAAGGTAGCTAACAGACATCCATTATAAAAAACACAAAGCGAATTCCATATCTCAGTGCTGCTGAATGCCAAATTATACAAGGTGGTGTTTCTTCTTTTTGGTACCAATGCAAAGAGACAAAGGAATGAGAAATTTGCCCTATGGAATTTTGTAATCTTAAATATTACATTGGAAATGAACGAAGTATGAATGGAGATATGTGTTTGAAAGCCTCAGGAGAAACTGTAGAAAAAAGACTTAAAAGAATATTGTGTTTTAATTGCTACGTTACATTGTATGTGATTTGATTTAAACAACCACAGAGCATCATGCAAAAAAAAAAGAAACTGAAGCAGAAAAGATAAAACCAAGATGAAGAACCAGACTGGACCCATAAAATACCTACACAAGAAGCAGAAGGGCAGTGAAATAGCAGGGGTTTGCACACCTCTGGCTTTCACAACAGTGATAACAACCAGACTGTTTGGACACAAGCATCTTATTAGTTATGGAAGTGTAGAAGCAGAAACAAGTGAAACCTTTGTGAGAATGACTATGAATGAATGAAATCAGGCATTTAGAACTAATATCACCCTCCCTTTCGAGAAGATTTCACCTTATAGAGTGCTGCATTAATTGCATATATCCCAAGGTCACGTACATGCACCTTGCCATATATCAGTCCAATTTCCACACATTGAATTAAATTGCCTCTAAACCTTCAAATGTAGGGATGGTTTTGGAGTTTGTTCTGAATGGAATAGGCAATTTGGCTTGGTTAATAGCCTGAACCTGAGCCTGCAACATTCAAACTGTAGTTTCCAAATTGAGGTTAAGCAAAAGAAATCTTCACTGCCAATGTGGTTATACTGATCTTTAAAGTCTGTCTCTGCCAGGAAGGTTTAGAGGTGTCATCTGACTTAGTTAACTGACCCCTTTTTCTGGAGAAACAGAGTTAATGAAACTTCATTTACACTTCTACAGACTTTCCTTCTGGGAGTTAATGTATTTGTACTTCTGCCAAAAGAGATATTTTTTTTTGTTTGTTTTATTCCTTGAAAAGACAATACTGAAAGAAGCATTTCTTAAAAAAAGAAAAAAAGCAAGCTTAATTGCTCTAATAAAATAACAGTAGTGTAATTAGCCTGAATCACTTTAAGGGACATCACATTTCAAATGATTCAAGCTTTTAAATTCATGCCTCTTTTAAAGATGTTTCAGACTGCAGTCCAAGAAGAAAGAGACATACAAAATCATTCATCAGTTTAGCATAAACCTTTTTTATAACTGCTGCAGGGCCCTCCCATCAAAAACTGTCAGCAACTTACCGTGTTTCCTGAACTCATCTCTTCTGCTCCCTATCTCCATATATCATGTCTGCATGAAAGATACTCCAAATAGAAACTGGCTTGGTAAACCGTGAGACAGGTCTTTGGCTTCTGTAAATCAGAATTTCACACCTAGGAAGGAGCACCGATTTTTGGTATTTTGGAAGGAGCCCTTGATTTTGCTACAGCTGAGCTCACTTACACCATCCTCTCTCCTCTATAAAGAAGGGAAGTTCTGGTTAAATTATGCCTTTTAGTGGATCAGAACTGCACAAATAGACTAAGGCAGAAGTTTGTGGCTGGGTGCATTTCCCCAACCCCAATATTTGAACTATTGATTTAACATGCCTAATCTGATTTCAAGATGGTATTAATTTTATATAGTTTTTCTATGCCTCAAAGAGACAGGCATGGGACTCTGTAGGGGACATTCCCATAAGGTTGATCCAAACCCTAGCATACAGTATTGAGATTACATGAGGAAGACAGAGAAATTTTGGTAAATATGTCACAGAACCCAGTACAGGCATTGTCCTCCTCAGAACCACCACGGCACACGTCTTGGAAAGGTGGGAATTTTTTGTCAGGTGCTGCTGTCCCACAGTATTAGGTTTCTCATGAATTAAGATAGTGCCCATATCTGGTTCCTTAGGTGCCCATCAGAAATTAATTTAAACAATTAGTTTCATTCAGAGTTCACAATAAGCTGTAATAGAGCCAAACTCATGTTTTGAACAAAAATAAAGAAGAAACAGAAGTTGCAAAGGCATTTCATTGGCTCTTCCCCAGTCTTTAAATATTAATGCATATGTATGCAACTATGTATGTTCATCTGGTATGTGTGCACACAACAAACTACACCCAGCATGCTATCCAGAGTAAACAAATGAAATAAATGTACCATATTTGTGATACCTTAGGTAATGTTTCTAATTAATACAGTATGAGTTTTGGTTTAAAAGGAGATCTAGTAAAAGAAAAAAAAAAAGATAAGTAAAAGGTAAGAAAGTTAGTTTCCTTATGTTATGAAGGACATTACCATATCTTTAGATATTACCGTGTCTAAAATATGTTTCACTTACTCTGAATGCATTTTTATGGAAGAACGCATTTTAACAAAAATAATACATTTCAACATTTTCATTCCTTTCTATTAATTATTTTCAGAAGTCTGTGTGAAATGGTATTTTATAACTAATTAATTAACTTTTTTTGACAAAAACGAGCTCTTGACATGCTGCCACAGCTTATGGTTCTGTCAAGATCACCTCCTGGCATGGGAGCACTTGATCTCCTCAAGGAGGTTCTAAGGGCGGTCAAGCCTTGAGCCATGGCTGAGTTACAAACTCCCACAGGCAACCCACAAGTGGGGAAAGTGAACCAGTGAGCATGACCCATGTGAGCTTGGATCATGCAATTTACACATGAATAGCAGGTGGCTTTTCCAAGACTCCTTTATCAAGGAACAAAGGTACAAGGATGTGGGTACAAGGAGTCTCATGCACACCTTTCCCTTTGCAGGTAATTTGACTACAATCCAGCCACCTCATTCCATAAATATGGCACTGTGGAATTAATTTCACTTAACTTTAGACACACGGACTGTATACCTTTAGTTGTGACCTACCCATTCTTTGTATGCAGTGAAAAGAAACAAACACCTCTCAGTTCTGATATATCAGATCCTTTGATATAATGTCAGCACAAATTAAAAGAAAAATCATGGGAAAAGAGAAAGAAAGAGAGAAGGAAGGAAGGAAGGAGGGAAGGGAGGAAGGGAGGAAGGAAGGAAGGGAGGGAGGAAGAGAGGAAGGAAGGAAGAGAGAGAGAGAGAAAAGAAAAAGAGAGTGGAAGAAAGGAAGAAAGGTAGAAAGAAAGAGAAAAATAAAAATAAAAACATAAAGAAAAAGAAAAAAAGGAAAAAGAAAGAAGAAAAAGAAGGAGGAGCAGCAGCTGAGGGACCTGGGTGTGTTTAGTCTGGAGAAAAGGAGGCTCAGGCGTGACCTCTCCAACTCCCTGACATTGGAATGGGCTGCCCAGGGAGGTGGTGGAGTCACCATCTCCATATGTGTTTAAGACTGGATGTGGCACTTAGTGCTATGGTCTAGTTCACGTGGTGGTGTCTGGTCATAGGTTGAACTCAATGGTCCCAGAGATTTTCAATAAAATGCCCAAGTTAACAGGAATCTAAGTTACAGGTTTTCAAGTATTTCACCATTAGGAATTCCCTAACACCAGGAAATGGGAAAAGGGCACGCATTTTAGGCAATCCAAATATGCCCTAAGTTGTTCAAACATTTCTGTAGATTTGCACTGGACTGTTAATGTTTTTTTTTTTATTTTCATGATTACTGTCTTTTTTTTCAGGGTTCTGCAGAATGAAAATGGAACATGAAAACTACACAGTAGTTACAGAGTTTGTTATTTTGGGATTGTTCCAAACCTGTGAAGTTCAGATTATTCTCTTCTCCTTCCTGCTTTTCTATACGATCATTCTGCCAGGCAATGCCATTACCATTTTTGCAATTTGAGAGAATTCCCAGCTGAAATCACTCATGTTTTTTTTCCTGGCCAATCTGGCATTCTTGGGTATCTGCTACTGTTTTGTGACCCTGCCCAAAATGTTGGCTGCCTTTTTCTCACGCCATAAGACCATCTCCTATGGGCCTGCATGGCCCAGCTTTTCTTCCTCCACTTCCTAGGAGCAGCTGAAGCTTTTCTGCTCATGATTATGGCCTTGACCTCCATGCAGCCTCTTTGAGCCTGACCTGTCAGTCAGCTGCTCATCCATCATATTATGGACTCAGTCCTCATGAAACCTTTTCTATTGTGTGCTATAAGAATCCAAATATAGCTGCATATGAAGTAGGTATTATTATTATTATTAATATTATTATTATTATTATTATTATTATTTGCTTATCCCCTTTCTTAACTCTCCTACCTGTCCTCTGGCAAAAGAAAAAAAGTGCCTTATAAAGAGAGCATCTCCTTCTGTCAGAGGCCACAAGCATCCAGCCTCTCTCACCCTGAGTCTTACTCACCACTCAGTAAAGTGTGCGTTCCAGCTGCATGTCCATCAACGCTGTAAAGGACTTTGCTATCATCTCTGCTCTGTCCCTTCTTGCAATCCTTCCACCTGTCAACTCAGTGCCTTGACCACAGCTTGTTTCCTACACATGGTGCCACCATCCCTCTAAACCCAGCAAGAGGCACCTACACCTGGACAGCAGCATCCCCAATCTGGGATGGTGTCCATGATCAGATTTGATGTATTGAGGAAATTTCTTCACACAGGGTTGGCTCCATGGTCCTTGAGAAGCATGATCCTTGAGGAGCACAGTTACCACCATTCTGAGCAGCCTCATGCTTTCTGGTGGAGAGTTTCTGTCCCTTTGCACTCCTGTCACACAACTGACCCTGAAAGCAGTCCTTCAGCACTCCTTCAGAAGTGAAAGACAACCAGTCAGTGTCTATGTCACCTAAGAGCTCCTCAGACAACAGACCAGAAGTATTGACATCCGGCTCCTTTGAAGGGGATTTGGTGGCACCTGCAGTGCACAGACCTCCGTTATCTCTGGCACCTACTACACAGGCCCTTTGTGGCCTTGTTAGCCTACCATATGAGGCATAAGGACACTTAGCTGTATCTGAGACCCAAAGGACTATGCTAATTCTGAGTTTGAGGTCATTTGTAGGTTGGGTGGCTTGGTATTCAGCAGCACTGTGGCAGATCTGGGAACTTCTAAGTTTTCTCCTCCATACAACATCCTCCATGAGGTGATGTCAGATATTCCTGCAGACAGAATTTTCTCTTCTCTACATCCATCCTGCTCCCCCAGGTCTCTTCCTGGTTCCAGGTGGCCCAGTTTTGGGCCTGACATTTCCTCAAAAAAAAATTTTAGATCTTCTATCAGGATCTACAAATAAATTTTAATTTCTTAGTGATTCAGAAACACCACGGGAGGTCTGCCTCCTCACTTGTCACATTTGTCCTTCTTTAGCATTATGTTCAGAATGCCTGTTCCGTGTAGAAGACTCTGGATTTGTAGGAGACCATGATCATGTGAGGATTGCTGAGATAAAACTGGAGGATGGGGCAGAGCAAAGAAGAGGGGAATGGTGTGGGGGCAGAACCTCCATCCCTGAAGCACCCTTGAGTGAGCCCTGGGACAATCTTATCCCTCAACCAGCTCCTTGTTGTCTAATGTGGGACCAGGATGCTTATTTCCAGGACTGATCCTAAAATCTACACAGTCCATCCAAAGTGAGGATAAGAGAGGGAAAAGGAGTACAATGAACCTATATCTGACTCTACTATAAAGACCCTTTGTAACTATGTGACAAGCAGATATAAAAATCAAGTTTGCCAAGCTAGTTTTCTGGTATGCTAACCTAGAGATGAAACTACACTAGATTGCTGAAGAGAAGTGAGACATGCTGGAGTGGAATGCCCAGCTGTGATTTCCACCAGAGAGAACAAGGGCGAGGTTAGGGCCTCTCACATGGTCAGTACCCCGGGTGTGCCATGGTGATGTCTTTGCAGGTCATTTATTGCAGAAAACTCTTATTAGGCTCTAGAAATCACACCATACTGCACATTCCATGGAGGACAAGAAAACACGTGACTGACCTTCCTAAGCTGATGGGAGGTGAATGTTGCCTTCATCTCACACCTAGAAAGTTGCTCACTTACTGAAGGAGAGATGAACAGTTTTCTCATGGAAGCACCAGACCTGATGTCTTTGGATCTGCTGTCTGGTCTGGTTTCTGTATTCCTCCTGAGAGAAATATTTTTCCCAGTGTTCTCCTCATGGCCTTTTTCATCTCAGTGTTTTTCAATGTGTGAGTCATTGGATTTACCATTGGAGTGACCACAGTATAAACAAGGGAGGCCACCTTGTCCCTAGGGAATTTCTTAAAAGGTTGGGCATAGATGAAGATGCAGGGGATGAATATTAAGCTCACAACAGTTATCTGGGTTCCACAGGTAGACAGGGCTTTCCATTTCCCTTCTGTGGTGCATGTCCTTATCTTAAGCAAGATGTCAGTGTAAGAAATTACAAAAAGAGCAATAATAATCACTCTACTATTAAACACTATCTGTAGTTCAGCCATGAGAGTATCAGTGCAGGTCAGTTTGATGACTTGAGGGACATCACAGTAGAAATTGTCCAGTACATTTGGACCACAAAATAGCAGCTGGAGAAGAAAATCAATCTGTACAATAGAATGAAGAAATCCACTGAACCATGCAGTTGCCACCAATCCTGTGCACATATTCCAGTTCATGACAGACAAGTAGCACAGTGGCACACAGATGGCCACATACTGATCAATTGCCATCCCCACAAGGAAAAAAGCCATTGCACCTGCAATGAAACAAAACCCTAACTGGGATCCAAATGATCCAGTACAATATGGGTTGCTAGGACAATATACCCATGAACAATGAAGGCAGATTAGCATACTACCAAGTATGAAAAAACACTATCCTGAAATATCGTAACTAATGATAGGCCTTGTCTGGTCCTTTTGATTTGTCATACAAGAAATTCTTGACCTTAAAAAGGAAATAACTGCATTGAATGACAGTTATCCTAGCCAATAGATTTTCTTTCCCTCCCTGCTGCCCAAGTACTACCGATTTCAATTGTGAGGAATGTGCATGTCTTTGTCCATGTTTCTTAGACTGTGTGTGTGTGCGCATGTGTGTGTTTCGAACCAATACATGCTCCCTACAGGTAGGTAGGAGAAGAGTGCAAGTATGTGGTTGGAGTCTACATTATGGAATTTGGGAGCTACAGTTTTGCTTTGGATTTCAGCTTCAGATTTACAATTTTTTAAGCTGTGAGAGGGGATGTTTGGGTTTGACTGGGAAATCTATAGGAAGGGTAGTCACAACATGTTCCTACAATCCCAGAAAATTGTCCCAGTCAAGTCTCAACCATGGTTCAGTGGAAATAAAGAGGTACAAGGAAGGGAAATGACAACTTTTATTAGGAAAACAGCAATGTCTCCCAATTTGTGAAAGAATGTGTAAGGTGGACTAACAACACAAATGGTGCAGAACTATCAGTGGTTCCAAGAACTCTGAATTAAACTGTCTTTGATACTGTGATGCAACTCAGCAGTCAGCCCAAAGCTAACTGCAAAGCAAGGCACCAGTGCATATCACTCAGCTTGGCTGGAATGAGACCAAAACCCCAGGATCCATTCAGCCTCCTGTCACCTGAACATGCATCTTTTCTGGCTCTACCACAGAGAAAGGGGCATGGAGTGTGTGTGAATTTATCACGATGGAAAGTCTTAACTGTACTCAGCAGATGGTGCTTTCAGATCACACACTTGGATTCAGGTGACAAAAGCTCAGATAAGACCTGTGACATGTGTTTAAGCCAAACACCATGCAGAGGTAACCTTTCAAAAATTCTGAGTTACACATCCAGGTGGGGAGTCCAAGGCCTGGGAACTCTGCTTAGTGGCAGTTTTCTGTGGGATACAAACCCTCTTTCAGAAGAGCTGCAGACTGACTGTTCTTCTTCAGCCACACTTGTTTTCATTTCCAATCACAACCCAAAGCTATTGCAATCATCAAGGTACATACTGGTACAGAAACAACCTAACTGGGCTGGCTAATCAGCTTGGTAGACAGAAGGATGCTGCAGGTCACAATATTTGGGGAAGATGACTGAAGCCTGAGGCCCTAAAAAGGCAGCTGGAGTAACTAGAGCAGCACTGCTGATTGTCCCACATGGAACTGGGTCTGTATGTCAGAGTGGGTCAGCCTGCTTTCATGGACAGGAAACTGAAGCACATGGGAAGAGGAAGGAATCTGCACCTAACTTACAGGCAGCATAGACACAGTCCAAGCAAACCACATTAGCTCAGACCACATTGCTTTCATGGCTATTCCTGATGTCCCATTTCACCTGGCTGTGCTTACACTGACTGCAAGGACTATCTCCAGTTACATCTAGACAGTCATATTCTAATTTTCCTGCCTGGAAAGCCAGAAGATTGCCATTCTCTTTCCAGTATGGACTGAGCAAAGAGGCAGGAAAGTGGACATCACCAAGAGTGATCCTTCAGCTACTATAACTACATTAACCTGACATAAACCAGAAATATGTGGACTGCTTTGTTCTGGATGGTTTCTTATTTCAGAAACAAAGCAGGTCTTTTTATCTGCCTGAACTACCTTTTAATGGAATTTTCTAGCCCCAAATTACATAGCACTAGGAATATTTCCCCAGAAGCAGTGCTATAATGAATTTAACTGCTCTGTGGATTTTACAGAGGGTTAAGGGAAGCATATAGATACATTTCCTTACAGTATGAGATTATGAAATTGCAATCTTCTCCATGAGATGTACTGCTTCCCAAGGCAGCCCAGGTGGCTTGGATATTCTCACTGCCCAGTCAGGGGGAACCCCCTGAACACAAGTACCACCTCATGGGATGAATAAAAGAAAAGCACACTGGTCTGAGATAAGTACAATGAAAGCAATAGCTGAAAATGCTCCTTCAGACTAAAGCAGTGACTTGGGCTATCTAACACCAAGATGACCCAGTTTCTCCTCAGCACGAGCTTGGATGTAGTGGGCATTTAGCCAAGGCCTCAAGAGCAGTCCAGGGACCACAGTCCCACTGCCACCCTTTTCCCTAAAGGCTGGCAAAGTAGTGTTCTTCTTCATCCCTGCCACAGCATGAGGGGCATGCAACCCTGGAAGGATGTAACTCTTGGGACTAGACTCAGCTGGAGGTACTGACACATCAACTTGGTACCAGCCACAAGAAAAGAGATGGCAGAGTCTCCAAACAATCCATATTCAGCACACTTTGTACTCCCATGTGAGATACTGGGATCTGAATCTCACTGAATGACTGACATGGGTTGGAACCAACTCACTGTGAATATGTGTGTGTGTGAAGAAGAGTTGGGCCTAGACCTGCAGCTACATGGTAAGGCCTGCACATAAGGCCTGCTGAGAGCACATGGCAGAGCTGGAAGGCCTGCAGTCCATGCAAAGCACATGGCATCACTGAAGGCCTGTAGCTGGGCTGTCAGTCAAGGCAGACCAGCCTGGTAGCCCACCCACACCACACCCCTGGAGCCTATGACTGGCTACAGCACAACTCACTCTGGCCTGGAAAGCTCTAAAGGGTCAGTAACCGGATATCCTGCCTGGGAGGGAAAACTAAACTCTATAAATACATGAGACTCCATATGAGCCGCCACCTTCTCTCCTTTCCTGCAGCCTGAACTATGTGAACCATCAAATTTTGTCAGTAACCATTTTTCCTTTTCTCTCTCTCTCCTCTTTTCCTTCTCTCTTTCTTTACATTTCATCTGTTTTCTTCTTTTACTCTTTTCCTTCTCTCATCGGTAACTTAACACCAATGAACTGTGTTTTACTAAAGCTGGTATATTGATTGTAGTGAGTGTTTTCTGTGGAATGGGTTTTTGTGCTGAATGTTTTAGTGAAATGCTTTTTTCTTGGTTGAATTTTACTCCTGTAAAACCTTTTTCCAAAATATCTTATTTTTCTCACTAAACTAAAAGAATTTCTCTTAGAGAAGAGTGTTTGACTCTTTCTCCAGACACTAATTCGAGGTTATAATGAACCAAAAGGCCTTTGAATAGTCTTAAATAAAAATGTAACCACTCTGGGCATCTTATAGCTTAAAAACTGGAGTGTAACATCCCCTAAAGATGGATCTTCTCCCACAACCACTGTCCTAGTCAGAACAGCTGGGACCAGTTCATCACTGCGTGGGTGCAACCCAAACTGTGTATTCTACACCCTCCGTGTCATTTCCCAGAAATTGTTAACAATAGACCATTTGCAGCAGCTGCCCAGAGCACACCTGATCCCTCAGGCTATAAACTGGGTGTTAAGAGGCCTGTGAGATAGGAGGATGCTCCTGTCCTTACACCCATTGTGGAACTCTCCGTCCTGAGGGAGGTACTGGGCATTCTGGCCTGAACCTGACGGTGTATAATCTTGGGGTCTTGGGACTTCTGGTACCACCCATAGGATCCAGAGAAGGACCAGAACCTCGACCGGACTGTGACCACCACTCTCAACCAGACTGCGACCATCACTCGCACCAACACGTTTTTCTACTCTCCTTTTACTTTTGGACTCAGGGGATCACATGGAGCTCAGCATGGGAGCCAACAAACAACATTCTCTTCGTGCCCCAGGGTGCTGGGTTATACATCTGGGTTTTTGTGGGCTAAAACCAATTGTTTGTCTGTATAATTGTATTTATTGTATTATTTTTATTAAATTGTTACTCTGACTTACAATCTCTTTTGAGTTGGGTTCATTTCCCCTGACAGTTTACCTTTAAACCAGCACAACCACTGAGATTGAGAAAGGCAAAGCAGAACAGCGTAAGTAGGTTTCTATGTCATCATGAAGGAAAGATGGGGAAAAACTTCCAGTACCACGGAAGAATTACAACAGCTAATAACTACAACCAGTTTCCTGCTGCCACCCACTTCTCAGGGAAGAAGACATTACACCCCCGGCTACTTTGCCAGCAGTTCACATGCACATTGTGGAAAAAGAAAGATGTGCAATTCCACAGCCACAATCCTTTGAGGGGCTTGTGCCCTTCCCCAAATGCAGTGCAGCTAACACAGAGATTGCAGATGGCAGTAAGAGGGATGACTCAAACTGGGGGTGCACACAGGGAGACAGATGGGGAAAAGATCGCTCACTCTCTCTGGATGGGGATGGGGAAGTGTCAAGGGGCAGGGCTCCCCACTTTCACCCAGGCGAGTGCATGTGAGCTCACAAAAACAGGGCCCGGCCCAGCCCAGCCCAGGAGGCCTCAAGCTACAATCTCCTTCAGAGCTCCAGCCAGGTCAGGGAAGATGAAGCAGTAGCCACTCTCCAGGGTGCGTTTCGGCAGCACCCTCTGTCCCTCCAGCAGCATGACAGCCCGCTCTGCCCCAAAGACAGCCCGCACAGCCCAGGCAGGCACTGGCAGCAGGGCTGGGCGCCCCAGGGCTGCAGCAAACTCCCGAGCAAAGGTGCCGTTGGAGGTGGCAGAAGAGGACGGGGCAACACCATTGAGGACACCTTGCAGGCACTCACTCTCCAGGGCGTGACACACGATCCCAGCCAGGTCCCGAATATGGATCCATGGGAAGGGCTGGAGCCCAGAGCCCAAGGGGCCTCCAAGTCCCAGACGGAAAGGCCAAAGCATTTGAGAGATTGCACCACCACCTCGACCCAGCACTACACCTGTGGGGAGAAGAGAGTGAAACCAGGTGCCCTGCCCAAAAGGGTTAAAAGCCTCCTTCATGCCCAGACCTACAAGCAGGAGACACTCCTTAGAGGGTTGGATTGGGACAGGACCTCAGCAAGAAGAGACAGAAGAACTGATAGCGTTTTCCCACCTCTTCACACTTCTGCACCAGAACCAATGCAGTCACCCTTAACAGGCCCCTCAGGGACCTGATCTCACCTGATCTCACCACAACTCCACGAGCTGGGCTCCCAGGGATGAGAGCTGCAGCCTCCCAGGAGCTCACCAGGCGTGAGAAGAAGTCAAAATTCCCTCCAGGACTGTCTTCAGTATACTCAGCTGTGGGACTGGGGCAGTAATAGCCTGAAGGGTAACAGCAGAAACGGGGTCAGGGTTGAATGATGAGACCAACCCCCCCTTCCCCAATGGACCATCTTCCCTGCCTTCAGAAGCCCAGAACTTCTATGAGAAAAAGCTGAAACAATTGGGATTGTTCAGCTTGGAAAAGAAACGGCTTCGAGGTGACCTACTTGTGGCCTTCCAGTGCCTGAAGGGAGCCGACAAGAAAGCTGAAGAGAGACTATTGACAATGACTGACAAAAGGACAAATGGCTTCAAACAGAGTAGGTTTAGATTGGATACTAGGAAGAAATTCTTCCGTGAGAGTGGGAAGGCACTAGTGCAGGTTGCCCAGAGAAACTGTTGCTGCCCCATCCCTGGAAGCATTCAAGACCAGGTTGGACGGGGCTTGGAGCAACCAGGTCTAATGGAAAGTGTCTCTGCCTATGGCAGAGGGGTGGAACTGGATGGTCTTTAAGGTCCCTTCCAGTCCAAACCATTCCGGGATTCTACGATTCTGTGAACTTCATCACTCCCCCAGGGACATCCCCATATGAACAGCACAGGGCAATGCTGATGAGTTTTTCAACTACCGATGTGCTCTATGAGTTCAGTGGGATACACTAATACTGAGATTGAGCTGGCAGCCCCAAAAATCAAGTAGGCCTGCAGGCAACACACTGAACTGGCTGCACAGAATGGCACCTGCACTAAAATTGGGCATTACAGAAGATAAACTACATCAGCTTTCAAGACTGTAGCAAGCAAAAATGCAAAGCTGGAGATATGCAGAGAGATTCAGCTGAGGTGCTACAATTTGTCTAAACAAATCGGTTCTACAGGATGTCTAAAGGCTTTCCCAGGAAAACACAGAAAAGGTGCTGTCCTAATGACACCAAGAGAAAGTGTACGGACCCAGATTCCTCTTCAGCAGTACCAAAAAGTTGATCAAGGTTTGCCTAAACACAGTGACATTGATGGCAATAAAGCTGATATTTCAGGGCAAGATGCGTTCCCCTGGCAGCATGTTTCTGTCTGGAGGTGAAACCTCTCCAGGTCAGCATGAGTCATATCTTGGCCGGGCCCAACCAATACCTACGCCAGTGACGAGGACCCAAGCACGGGGTGGCTGTTCAGCATCAACAATGGCTTTGGCCAAGGTCTTTGTGGTCTCAACCCGGCTGCTGATGACTTCCCTGCAGAAGGTATCACCCCATCTGGGAAAGGGAGAGCCACAGATTATATTCCTCACAAGGACAACCTAGGAAACAACAGCACCAAGCGGGGACCCAGCAGACACCTGCTCACAAGCACATCAGGAGTCATGGGAACTCCCCCCACTCCAGAGCAGCGGGAGGACATGTGACCTTACAACCTAAATGCAGAGGAACTTTGGGAGATGGTTGCTCTTCACTTCCCTCAAAACATTGTGAGTTTTGGACTGCCTTAGGACAAAGGCAGCAGAGCAGCTGGACAACAGAGATGTTGTTCCTCATATAAGTCAAACTTTGGTTCTGATTTTGCATTATTAAATGTAGGCATCCAATGTCCTTTTGGAAAAGTAGAACTAATTTTTCTGACTTTCAGCTGTAGATTCAGAAGGGAACCTTTCTTCCAAAGGTCTCTCAGGACCTAACAGGCCCACAGAAATGTTTTGGATACTTGAGGATACAGATGTCAACAGTTAGTTAACCCAAGAGCTTCCTGGACATGTTGTTTCCTCCCTTTCCACAATCCCTGACAAGCACAGGACTGTCTTGCCTTCACCTTGTCCCAACAGCACTATGGGAGATCAAGTTACCTGCGGAAAGGGTTGAGCACATTTTCGCCAGCCAAGTTGACCACGGCATCGCACAGGGGCAGTCCAGTGCGGGACAACTCTTCCTAGGCAGGAGTAACAGAGACATCACATATCAAGCCTCCCCTCTGCTCAAGCCTTCCCAACAACCAAGCAGGGTAGGCTCCTAAGAACTCCAGCCAGTTCCTTTCTGACACTGCCTGGAGCACAAGCATGAATGGAGAAGGTTTTGCTCCTTGGAACTACAGTAGTACCCATTCCAATGACTGTGACCCATGGAGCACCCAGGAGCCCAAAAGTAGATCCATAGGAGTCAGATTCCCTGCGGCAGATTCCCTCTATGCCATGGCAGGCCAGGGCTAGCGGGCTTTTTCCTCGGCCCTGCCACGGCCCCCTCCTGTGACCGCTCTCATCTCGCACCCAGCTGATCCGATCCTTGCCCCCCTGTCGAGACACGTGGGTCACTTGGTGCCCGCGGCTCCGCAGCAGCTGGGTCAGGGCTCTGCCCACGAAGCCAGTCCCTCCACCTGGGGAGAGACAGATAGGCCGTCACCCAGGATCTGGACCCCGACTGCAGGGGCATCACTGTGGGCCCAGGGCGCCCCCCGCCGGGCCCCGCACCATGGGCGGAAGAGGGGGCTGGTTCCCCTTCAAAACTGCGTCGCGATCACAGGGCTGCCCACGCTCACTGACCCCGCACACTCACGGTCCCCCTGCACGCTCACGGTGTCCCCGCACGCTCACGGTGTCCCCGCACGCTCA